>NC_057804.1:111838750-111943573 GCF_018294505.1 Triticum aestivum | reverse complement strand
CATCTCTCTCTCTCTCACACACACACACACAAACTAAGACTCCATCTCTCTCTCACACACACATACACCCCACACACACACTAAGACTCCATCTCACACACACACATGCTCTAGGCGGAGCATTTGTTCCTACCACCCTTCATCCAACCTTACTCGTATGATGAACAATCACCTTTATTTACTTGCATAACATGGACAAATTCCACTTTACTTTAGTAGTCAGCAAACTTATCATCTGTACCCTTATAAAAAACGAGTTGGAGATGATGGTGTGTCTGCCATCTTGTAATACACACTATATGATCTATATCTGATGGATAGAAAGCAAACTATGATAGTTTTACAAAAGATACCCGCACCTCTCTCCACATCATTATCTCCCACAACCTCATTGCTCAGCAATTAAAAAAGGAATAAGTCTCTGGAACAATCTAGCATGCATGGTGGCTGCTGCCGCCTGCCGGCACCGTCCATCCCCATGCCTCCGCCCAATCTGACCACCAGTCACCACCACGCTCCACTCCTCCTCGCCTTATCTCTCATCTTTCATTTTTTTCAATGACATTCTCGAGATACCAGTTTTCCGATAAAATTCTCGAGATATCATTAGTTTTTACACATGGGATTACTCCTGCATGGGTCAATCACAACAGGTGTTTTGTAAAAAAATGCATATTGATGTTCCGTGCAATGCACGAGAATCTTGCTTGTAATTATATAATGCAAATCACGAGCAGGAAGTGACATTTTTTTGACACAACCACGTTAACATGGCCACGTAAATCACAAGCTAAAGTAAATTCCATTATACTTATATCCCGATGCAAAAGGTTGAGTACATGTCCGAAGAGTAGAGTCGCACACACGCACTCTGTCTCTCAGAATCTCTCTCTCACACACACCAGTTACGTGACGCCCACTTAAGCAGACACGTATGTTACAATTTGTGCACCCACGGGTACATGTGATGTTGCACATTTATTTAAGTCGGAAGGCGAACCCAAACATTAGATGCATTCATTCCCCTCCCGCCGCCTCTTCTCTGGTTGCCGTCGCCCGGTAGCCATGGGCCGGCCGAAGGTAACAACATACGCCATACTCCCGCCGGAGCGGCGCTTTAATATGGAAATTTTAGTGGTTATGCATGCATCTTTTTGTGCTAGCATTCCTATATAAGGGTTGACCGGTCGCTTCCCGCGGACTGCACGGGCGGTGGAAGAGGAAGGAGAACAGAAGCGGGCTGTGGAGTAACGTTTTTACCACAATTTCTTAGGAAACCGAGTGCAATAATTGAGTAGTTTTGCAAACTACCAGTACTACACCTGAAACGGTTCAAAACCTATACTCCCTTACCAGCGCGTGCTTCCCGCGTGAAACGGTTAGCGTCGCCCTGGAGCGTCAGTGCCGCATTAATGCCCGGCCAGAGCGGAGACGACCTGTCACTAGTGCCAGCTTTGAAGTGGCGCGACGGCCGAGAGAGCGCCGCTTCCCGGTGCATGCGACTGCTCCGCGTCGAGACTAGCCATAGGCCCTGTTTGGATCCATGGGTTAGAGTTAGTTTGAGCTAGTTGGGGCTCAAATATCCCTAAAGTATCCAAGCATGAGGGTTTAAATTGGAGCAAGTTGCACCGAACCCACCAAAAAAAACTATCCCACCCAAGAGGTTCTAACTAGAGATAGTTCTCATTGGGACCACTGAAAAATCACTTTTCTCTCTCTATCAAGTGCATTTATTGTCAATCTAACCCTGTCACCCAAACACCTCTTTGACTACAGTTAGTTCAGGGTTAGTATTGAGTTAGTCTAACCTCTAGCTGAGTTAGAGTATCAAACATGAGTAGTATAGGACATGCAAGTTGCTCAAAGCATACAGGCAAATTCGTACATGAAAGGATTTTTTTTATTTTTGAAAACGGAACGTGAAAGTAATTTTTTTAGAATGCTCTTGGCATGTCACTAACATGTGATGATTTAACCGACCTCAATAGACGACAAAAATGTGTTGGAAATATGCCCTAGAGGCAATAATAAAATGGTTATTATTATATTTCCTTGTTCATGATAATTGTCTATTATTCATGCTATAATTGTGCTATCCGAAAATCATAATACATGTGTGAATATGTAGACCACAACATGTCCCTAGTGAGCCTCTAGTTGACTAGCTCGTTGATCAATGGATGGTTACGGTTTCCTGACCATGGACATTGAATGTCATTGATAACAGGATCACATCATTGGGAGAATGATGTGATGGACATGATCCAATCCTAAGCATAGCACAAGATCGTGTAGTTCGTTTGCTAGAGCTTTTCCAATGTCAAGTATCATTTCCTTAGACCATGAGATCATGTAACTCTCGGATACCGTAGGAGTGCTTTGGGTGTACCAAACGTCGCAACGTAACTGGGTGACTATAAAGGTATACTACAGGTATCTCCGAAAGTGTCTGTTGGGTTGACACGGATCGAGACTGGGATTTGTCACTCCGTATGATGGAGAGGTATCTCTGGGCCCACTCGGTAATGCATCATCATAATGAGCTCAATGTGACCAAGTGGTTGGTCACGGGATCATGCATTACGATATGAGTAAAGTGACTTGCCGGTAACGAGATTGAACGAGCTATTGGGATACCGACGATCAGATCTCGGGCAAGTAACATACCAATTGACAAAGGGAATTGTATACGGGATTGCTTGAATCCTTGACATCGTGGTTCATCCGATGAGATCCTCATGGAACATGTGGGAGCCAACATGGGTATCCAGATCCCGCTGTTGGTTACTGGCTGAAGAGCTGTCTCGGTCATGTCTGCATGATTCCCAAACCCGTAGGGTCTACACACTTAAGGTTCGGTGACGCTAGGGTTATTAGGAAGACTTGTAAGTGATTACCGAATGTTTTTCGGATTCCCGGATGAGATCCCGGACGTCATGAGGAGTTCCGGAATGGTCCGAAGGTGAAGATTTATACATGGGAAGTTGTCATACGGTTACCGGAAAAGTTTGGGGGCTTATCAGTATTGTACCGGGGCCACCGGAGGGGTTCCGAGGGTCCACCGGGAGGGGCCACCTGTCTCGGAGGGCCTCATGGGCCGTAGTGGGCAGGGAACCAGCCCCTGGAGGGCTGGGTGCATCCCCCCCTTGGGCCCATGCGCCTAGGGTTGGGGGGAACCCTAGAGGGGGCGCCCCCCTTGCTTGGGGGGCAAGCCCCCTCCCCTTGCCCTCCCTCTAGATCTCATCTAGAGGGGGCCGGCCTCCTTCCCCCTTCCTCTATAAATAGAGGTGCGAGGGAAGGGATGCACACCACATCAAAGGCGCAGCCCCTCCCCTCCACAACACCTCTCCTCCTCTGTTAAGAGCTTGGCGAATCCCTGTCGGAGTACTGCCTCTCCACCACCACCACCACGTCGTCGTGCAGCTGTTGGAGCTCTCTTCCTCAACCTCTCCCTCCTCCTTGCTGGATCAAGGTGCGGGAGAGGTCTCCACTCCATACATGTGTTGAACGTGGAGGTGCCGTCCGTTCGGCGCTAGGATCTTTGGTGATTTGGATCACGACGAGTACGACTCCATCAACCCCGTTCTCTTGAACGCTTCCGCTCGCGATCTACAAGGGTACGTAGATGCACTCCTCTCTCTCTCTCTCTCTCGTTGCTAGATGACTCCATAGATTGATCTTGGTGATGTGTAGAAAATTTTAAATTTCTGCTACGATCCCCAACAGTGGCATCATGAGCTAGGTCTATGCGTAGTTTCTATGCACGAGTAGAACACAATTTTGTTGTGGGTGTAGATGTTGTCAATTTACTTGCCACTACTAGTCTTATCTTGTTTCGGCGGCATCGTGGGATGAAGCGGCCCGGACCGACCTTACACGTACGCTTAAGTGAGACAGGTTCCACCAACTGACATGCACTAGTTGCATAAGGTGGCTAGCGGGTGTCTGTCTCTCCCACTTTAGTCGGATCAGATTCGATGAAAAGGGTCCTTATGAAGGGTAAATAGAAATTGGCATATCATGTTGTGGTTTTGACATAGGTAAGAAACATTCTTGCTAGAACCCTATTGTAGCCACCTAAAAACATGCAACAACAATTACAGGACGTCTAACTTGTTTTTGCAGCATATGCCTTGTGATGTGATATGGCAAAAGGATGTGATGAATGATACATATGTGATGTATGAGATTGATCATGTTCTTGTAATAGGAATCACGACTTGCATGTCGATGAGTATGACAACCGGCAGGAGCCATAGGAGTTATCTTAATTATTGTATGACCTGCGTGTCATTGAATAACGCCATGTAATTACTTTATTTATTGCTAAACCGTTAGCCATAGTAGTAGAAGTAATCGTTGGCGTGACAACTTCATGAAGACACGATGATGGAGATCATGGTGTCATGCCGGTGACGATGATGATCATGGCGCCCCGAAGATGGAGATCAAAAGGAGCAAAATGATATTGGCCATATCATGTCACTATTTGATTGCATGTGATGTTTATCATGTTTTTGCATCTTATTTGCTTAGAACGACGGTAGTAAATAAGATGATCCCTCATAATAATTTCAAGAAAGTATTCCCCCTAACTGTGCGCAGTTGCGAAAGTTCGTTGTTTCGAAGCACCACATGATGATCGGGTGTGATAGATTCTAACGTTCACATACAACGGGTGTAAGGAAGATTTACACATGCAAAAACACTTAGGTTGACTTGACGAGCCTAGCATGTACAGACATGGCCTCGGAACACAAGAGACCGAATGGTCGAACATGAGTCGTATAGAAGATACGATCAACATGAAGATGTTCACCGATGATGACTAGTCTGTCTCACGTGATGATCGGACACGGCCTAGTTGACTCGGATCATGGATCACTTAGATGACTAGAGGGATGTCTATCTGAGTGGGAGTTCATTAAATAATTTGATTAGACGAAGTTAAATATCATGAACTTAGTCTAAAAACTTTTCAATATGTCTTGTAGATCAAATGGCCCACACTAATGTTGCCCTCAACTTCAACGCATTCCTAGAGAAAACCAAGCTGAAAGACGATGGCAGCAACTATACGGACTAGGTCCGGAACTTGAGGATCATCCTCATAGCTGCCAAAAGAGCATATGTCCTAGATGCACTGCTAGGTGAAGCACCCATTTTCCCAGCAACTCAAGACGTTATGAACGCCTGGCTGTCGCGTAGTGATGATTACTCCCTGGTTCAGTGCGGCATGCTTTACAGCTTAGAACCGGGGCTCCAAAAGCGTTTTGAGCAGCACGGAGCATATGAGATGTTCCAAGAGCTGAAAATGGTTTTCCAAGCTCATGCCCGTGTCGAGAGATATGAAGTCTCCGACAAGTTCTAAAGTTGTAAGATGGAGGAGAATGGTTCTGTCAGCGAGCACATACTCAAAATGTCTAGGTTGCACAACTGCTTGTCTCAGCTGGGAGTTAATCTCCCAGATGACGCGGTCATTGACAGAATCCTCCAGTCGCTCCCACCTAGCTACAAGAGCTTTGTGATGAACTACAATATGCAGGGGATGGTGAAAACCATTCTTGAGGTATTTTCAATGTTGAAATCAGCGGAGGTGGAGATCAAAAAGGAACATCAAGTGTTGATGGTTAAAACCACTAGTTTCAAGAAAGGTAAGGGTAAGAAGAACTTCAAGAAGGATGGTAAGGGAGTTGCCGTGTCCGGTAAGCCAGTTGCTGGGAAGAAGCCAAAGCATGGACCCAAACCTGAGACTGAGTGCTTTTATTGCAAGGGAAGAGGATACTGGAAGCGGAACTGCCCCAAGTACTTAGCGGACAAGAAGGCCGGCAACACCAAAGGTATATGTGATATACATGTAATTGATGTGTACCTTACCAGTACTCATAGTAGCTCCTGGGTATTTGATACTGGTGCGGTTTCTCATATTTGTAACTCAAAACAGGAGCTGCGGAATAAGCGGAGACAGGCGAAGGACGAGGTGACGATGCGCATCGGGAATGGTTCCAAGGTCGATGTGATAGCCGTCGGCACGCTACCTCTACATTTACCTACGAGATTAGTTTTAAACCTCAATAATTGTTATTCAGTGCCAGCTATGAGCATGAACATTGTATTTGGATCTCGTTTAATACGAGATGGCTACTCATTTAAATCCGAGAATAATGGTTGTTCTATTTATATGAGAGACATGTTTTATGGTCATGCCCCGCTGGTCAATGGTTTATTCTTAATGAATCTCGAACGTGATGTTACACACATTCATAGTGTGAATACCAAAAGATGTAAGGTTGATAACGATAGTCCCACATACTTGTGGCACTGCCACCTTGGTCACATTGGTGTCAAACACATCAAGAAGCTCCATGCTGATGGACTTTTGGACTCTCTTGATTACGAATCATTTGACACATGCGAACCATGCCTCATGGGAAAAATGACCAAGACTCCGTGCTCCGGAACAATGGAGCGACCAACCAACTTATTGGAAATCATACATACTGATGTGTGCGGTCCAATGAGCATTGAGGCTCGCGGAGGCTATCGTTATGTTCTCACTCTCACTGATGACTTAAGTAGATATGGGTATGTCTACTTGATGAAACACAAGTCTGAGACCTTTGAAAAGTTCAAGGAATTTCAGAATGAGGTAGAGAATCAACGTGACCGAAAAATAAAGTTCTTACAATCAGATCGTGGGGGAGAATATTTAAGTCACGAATTTGGTATGCACTTAATGAAATGTGGAATCGTTTCACAACTCACGCTGCCTGGAACACCTCAGTGTAATGGGGTGTCCGAACATCGTAATCGCACTCTATTGGATATGGTGAGATCTATGATGTCACTCACCGATTTACCGCTATCATTTTGGGGATACGCTCTTGAGACAGCTACATTCACTTTAAATAGGGCACCGTCTAAATCCGTTGAGACGACACTGTATGAATTATGGTTTGGACAAAAACCTAAGCTGTCGTTTCTAAAAGTTTGGGGATGCGATGCTTATGTCAAGAAACTTCAACCTGAAAAGCTCGAACCCAAGTCGGCAAAATGCATCTTCATGGGATACCCTAAGGAAACCATTGGGTATACCTTCTATCTTAGATCCGAAGGCAAGATCTTTGTTGCCAAGAACGGGTCCTTTCTGGAGAAAGAGTTTCTCTCGAAAGAAATAAGTGGGACGAAAGTAGAACTCGATGAAGTACTGCCTCTTGAACCGGAAAGTAGCGCAGCTCAGGAAGATGTTCATGTGGTGCCTGCACTGACTAGAGAGGAAGTTAATGATGATGATCAAGGTACTTCGGATCAAGTTGCTACTGAACTTTGAAGGTCCACAAGGACACGTTCCACACCAGAATGGTATGGCAACCCTGTCCTGGAAATCATGTTGTTAGACAACGGTGAACCTTCGAACTATGAAGAAGGATGGCGGGCCTAGATTCCAACAAATGGCTTGAAGCCATGCAATCTGAGATAGGATCCATGTATGAAAACAAAGTATGGACTTTGACAGACTTGCCCGCTGATCGGCGAGCGATAGAAAATAAATGGATCTTTAAGAAGAAGACGGACGCGAACAGTAATGTTACCATCTATAAGGCTCGACTTGTCGCTAAGGGTTATCGACAAGTTCAAGGGGTTGACTATGATGAGACTTTCTCTCCCATGGCGAAGCTGAAGTCTGTCCGAATCATGTTAGCAATTGCCGCATACTATGATTATGAGATATGGCAAATGGACGTCAAAACGGCATTCCTTAACGGCTATCTTAAGGAAGAATTGTATATGATGCAGCCGGAAGGTTTTGTCGATCCTAAGAATGCTAACAAGGTATGCAAGCTCCAGCGCTCCATCTATGGGCTGGTGCAAGCATCTCGGAGTTGGAACATTCGCTTTGATGAAATGATCAAAGCGTTTGTGTTTATGCAGACTTATGGAGAAGCCTGTGTTTACAAGAAAGTGAGTGGGAGCTCTGTAGCATTTCTCATATTATATGTAGATGACATACTTTTGATGGGAAATGATATAGAACTTTTGGACAGCATTAAGGCCTACTTGAATAAGTGTTTTTCAATGAAGGACCTTGGAGAAGTTGCTTACATATTAGGCACCAAGATCTATAGGGATAGATCGAGACGCCTCATAGGTCTTTCACAAAGCACATACCTTGATAAGATTTTGAAGAAGTTCAAAATGGATCAGTCCAAGAAAGGGTTCTTGCCTGTATTACAAGGTGTGAGATTGAGCTCAGCTCAATGCCCGACCACGACAAAAGATAAAGAAGAGATGAGTGTCATCCCCTATGCTTCAGCCATAGGATCTATTATGTATGCCATGCTGTGTACCAGACCTGATGTAAACCTTGCCGTAAGTTTGGTAGGAAGGTACCAAAGTAATCCCGGCATGGAACACTGGATAGTGGTCAAGAATATCCTAAAGTACGTGAAAAGGACTAAGGATATGTTTCTCATTTATGGAGGTGACGAAGAGCTCGTCGTAAAGGGTTACGTCGACGCTAGCTTCGACACAGATCTGGATGACTCTAAGTCACAAACCGGATACGTGTATATTTTGAATGGTGGGGCAGTAAGCTGGTGCAGTTGCAAGCAAAGCATCATGGCGGGATCTACATGTGAAGCAGAGTACATGGCAGCCTCAGAGGCAGCACATGAAGCAATCTGGATGAAGGAGTTCATTACCGACCTAGGAGTTATTCCCAATGCGTCGGGGCCGATGACTCTCTTCTGTGACAACACTGGAGCCATTGCCCTTGCCAAGGAGCCCAGGTTTCATAAGAAGACCACGCACATCAAGCGTCGCTTCAACTCCATTCGTGAAAATGTTTAAGATGGAGACATAGATATTTGCAAAGTGCATACGGATCTGAATGTCGCAGATCCTCGACTAAACCTCTTCCGCGAGCAAAACATGATCAACACCAGAACTCTATGGGTGTTCGATTCATCATAATGTAACTAGATTATTGACTCTAGTGCAAGTGGGAGACTGTTGGAAATATACCCTAGAGGCAATAATAAAATGGTTATTATTATATTTCCTTGTTCATGATAATTGTCTATTGTTCATGCTATAACTGTGTTATCCGGAAATCGTAATACATGTGTGAATACGTAGACCACAACATGTCCCTAGTGAGCCTCTAGTTTACTAGCTCGTTGATCAATGGATGGTTATGGTTTCCTGACCATGGACATTGGATGTCATTGATAACGGGATCACATCATTGGGAGAATGATGTGATGGACAAGACCCAATCCTAAGCATAGCATAAGTGATTACCGAATGTTGTTCGGAGTCCCGAATGAGATCCCAGACGTCACGAGGTGTTCCAGAATGGTCCGGAGGTGAAGATTTATATATGGGAAGTTGTCATATGGTCACCGGAAAAGTTCGTGGGCTTATCGGTATTGTACCGGGGCCACCGGAGGGGTTCCAGGGGTCCACCGGGAGGGGCCACCTCTCTCGGAAGACCTCATGGGCCGTAGTGGGCAGGGAAGCAGCCCCTGGAGGGCTAGGCGCATCCCCCCTTGGGCCCATGCGCCTAGGGTTGGGGGGGACCCTAGAGGGGGCGCCCCCCTTGCTTGAGGGGCAAGCCCCCTCCCCTTGGCCGCCGCCCCCCTCTACATCTCATCTAGAGGGGGTCGTCCCCCTTCCTCTTTCCCCTATAAATAGAGGGGCGAGGGGAGGGCTGCACACCACATCAAAGGCGCAACCCCTCCCCTCCCCAACACCTCTCCTCCTCCGTTAAGAGCTTGGCGAAGCCCTGCCAGAGTACTGCCTCTCCACCACCACCACGCCGTCGTGCTGCTGCTGGAGCTCTCTTCCTCAACCTCTCCCTCCTCCTTGCTGGATCAAGGCGTGGGAGACGTCTCCGCTCCGTACATGTGTTGAACGTGGAGGTGCCGTCCGTTCGGCACTAGGATCTTCGGTGATTTGGATCACGACGAGTACGACTCCATCAACCCCGTTCTCTTGAACGCTTCCGCTCGCGATCTACAAGGGTACGTAGATGCACTCCTCTCTCTCTCATTGCTAGATGACTCCATAGATTGATCTTGGTGATGCGTAGAAAATTTTAAATTTCTTCTACAATCCCCAACAAAACGCCAGCCTGCCGCACTTTGATAGAGACGAGGAGGGGGAAGCGATACAGGCTGCTGGATTACTAGAGATAAGTGTCACACGGAAGCCAAGAAATATGGTGATAGCATGGGTTAGCCATGTACTAGTATGATGTAACTACACTGGGATGCCGTGTTTCGTACTCTTCCAGTCCACTGTGGAGATGATTGGTTAATTTTATATCGCTGAATAATATTAAATATTATGAGTGCAGACGCTCCACCACGAGGTTCCTTGCTCCTTCTCGGTCGTCCGGAATCTATGTTCTTCCACTCTATTTTTTAAGTGAGCTTTGTTCATCCTTTTGCCAACACGCGAGACATCTAGCATCAAGGTGCATGTGTTATGCAAGGATCGTTCCATCTATATGAAGAACACATGGGACTGGAACTACGAGACGGACATGTACCCAGGAGTGGACGTACGAACCTGAGTAATGTAGCGCAGTAAGTGAAGTAGAAAGGCACAAATGGTACGAACATGCGTGGTATATAGGGTGTGTTTGGTTGCATTCTCGTCTCAGCATAGTTGTTCCCTCTTCATGCATGCTCAACTCAACACCCCTCTTCATGCATGCTCAACTCAACATCCCTCCTCGTGCCTGCTCTCTTCATGCATGCTTCTAGTGTATTTGTGCTAAACTAGTGTGGACTCATGCACCCTCCATACACTCTACCAAACACCCAAAAGTGGGTCGAGAAGGGAACTCTTGGGCGGCATTTGTCTCTTACTATGTACTACCACTAAATGTTGTACGTGCAATGCACGGTGATGTTTTGGAGTACGTGCCTAAGTACTCTACTACTACTATATTAGTTGGAGGCACGTATTAACTTTTATATTTGTTTACGTGTATGCCCCGAGACCTTCCAACTAGACGTGTCTTTCTCTCCAGGTCGCACTTTGTATCGTTCGTACCACTAAGTACTACTACGTGTGGTCTCCGACCCAGAAGTGGAAGAAGTGGAGACGCTCTACCACGCTATTTTTTTACGCTGGGCTCTACCACGTTGTTCATGTCGCACTCCTTTCGCTGACATGTGGGACATCCAGCACGTGCCGTGTTTGGCAACCTTCGTTGTAAGAGTTGAAACGCTAGCATTCATCAGAAATAAAAAATAATTATAAATCGGCAGTGATTACAATTTTTTGCGAACCAATCAGCAGTGATACTATACCACGCGGTTTCCTTGCTCCTCGATATCGGAAAGAATACTTCCATTCGCCAACATGTGGGACGTCAACCATCCTGGTCCACTTGCCATGCACGCAGAACTCCAAGGGAGAGTCACCCAGGTCGTCGCGCCGTAGTAATAATGACTAATGAGCCGTCAAATCACAGGCACACTTCCCACTTTGAAGTTCCTCGGACGAAGGAACCATCATGACTTCGTTGAATTCCACTTCTTGAAGAAAAGTACTGTACCAGCAGTACTGCTAGCTACAGTAGTTACTCCAACAGAGGCCTCCTTTCGTTCATAGGATAGGAATATGAAAATCATAGGAAGTGAGATGACATGCATCTCAATTCCTATAGAGAAAGAGATACCATTTGATGCTTAGGATAGGATTTTTGTCCATTTAGTCTAGGCTAATGTACTGGTAATTTGCTCTAAAAACTACAGTAGTAACTAGTAGTACTGGTACATGCTCGTACTCAGACACAGACACACACACTAACTACTAGTACTACTACTTCTCACATGCTGGCCAGACATCGTCGTTCTCCTTCCCGGCTTTGTCAGTGACACCCCACCCTGCTTGGATCTCCGTCGACCTCTCCGCAGCAGCACGTGTGTCCTTTTCTTTCTTGCGGCGGCGGGCCTCTCTTTTCTTGAGTGCTTTCTGACTTTTCCACTCCCTTTGTGCGGCTTTGGCCGTCTCTTTCTCTACCGCCCATTCGGCCTTGGCATATTCAAATTCCTCCCACATAGTTGTGAGGTCGCGAGCGGTGATGAACTCGGCACGGTGGGATGCCATCTCTTCCCTACCATTTTGTGTGCGGTCATGGGCGGCGAGGAGTTCGGTGCGGCGAGATGTCATGGCTGCCTTACTGGTTAGTGTGTGACGCGGTGGCATGAACGACGCTTGGTAAGAGCTATGGGGTGGAGTGGCCGGACAACCGTATAGTGCATTGGTTTGTTAAGAGCTCAAAGGACAGAAGACGAAGCAAATTTGGATTCCCCTTCAATCCTGGTCATTTATTACCGAGTAAAATGCATTGGCGGTCATCGAACTGGTCTTAATAGCTCACTTTGATCATTGTATACGAGATATGGTGATTATACGGTCACTGGCTCAACGTATAGCTCCGTATTTGTCTGGTTGACCAGTCAAACAGTCCGCATGCGCCTCATCATCTCGTGTTCTTTATCTATCTACATGGGCCTACCTGTCAATGGAGAAAGAAATACTGTAAAAACCAAAATTATGCGTACGTGGGGAATCAAACAACGGACTCATTGCTGCAACGCACCCTCGTCAGCCAAATGAAAATGAAATACTTCGCGTCAGACACTCACGCTCACATTGTCAAAGCATGCTAATGCATGCACGTCGCCCTCTAAATCAAAGTCCTGCTCATGGCGCAACGCAAACGGCGAGCCCATCACCTGTGCGCCCTGGCGGTGCCTGACATTACTATTTAGACGTTTGATGGAGGCCTACGTGAACACCGAGCATGTATTCACCTGGCTCAACACCAACGGTCATACTCGGACCGCCTTGCTCATGTATATCGTCCATCACAACGACAATCTATAAAACAGCCTAAGCTAGAGAGGGTACTATGGTAGTATGGTACAGAGTATGTACTACCGTGAGCGACCGATCTTAGTGCCACTGCACACCGAAACCCCTTCCATCGCTAGCGCGCGCTTCCCGCCTGAAACGGTCACCGTCTCTCCAGAATGTCAATGTCGCATTCACCGGACTTAACTGCAGGTGCAATTGGTGTGTCACTCACATGCAGGCCAGATGCCCGTTGGGCCCACATGTCAGTAACCCAAACGCATCTGCAGTTAAGTCACTGAAGCAGCGTCCGCATTAACGCCCGATGAACCTACTCCAGCGCCAGTTGTCCATCCGTCTGCCGTGGCTCATTGCCATTCGCCCGCTATATTAACTTGAGCCCTAGCTCCCAGCCATAGCCACAGACCCACACTTTATTCTCCTCCGGTCCCTTCCTTATGTCGGCACCACTTCAACCATGGCCTCCTAGCGCTCCGAAGCTCTCTTGGACGTACTATCCCAGAAGCAGATGAGGGACATCGGCGGCTCCGCTCCAGGCGCACTCCAAAGCTCTCTTCGACGTACTGTCGCAGGAGAAAACGAAGGAGATCGCCGGCACCCCCCCCCCCCGGTCGCCCTCCGCCGCCACGACCACGAAGCCGGTGCGCGTGCACAGGCGCAGCCGGCGGCGAGGAAGAGTAGTACACGGTAGGTCACCGCCGCTCTGGTCTCGAGAAGGCCACTGCTACTCCACTCAGTCGATGCCAAGCTTGGTGGGGTAAACATCGGCGGCCGATTAGCCGCTTGACGGCGACGTGGAGGCGGAAATCTTCAGAACCTTGTGCTCCGGAGGAGGAGGTTATTGAGGCGGATGAGAAGGAGGCAAAGGCAATGGCCGGCTTTCTCGGGTTCATGGCCGGACATGGTGGTCGGGCGCCGGCGATCGTTTAGATTAGGTTTACAATAGGTTTTAGTACGGTTTGTGCAAAATATGTTTCCTCCACCTGACTGCTGGGACCCACCGGCTGTATCTTCGCACGGAAGGAAGTGCCTCCTTGTTTTGCGAAAAAAATTATTCATCCCGTTGACAGCTGGGACCCGTCAGATTTGGTGGCTGACTTGTGGGCCTACTAAGCGGATGAGTACGCATGGCTTTGTCAACTTAATCAACAAATGATTCTAGCAGCTGGACCGTTGGATGTTAATCCAACAGCCGTGCTCATTCTTCAACCTTTGTTCTTGCTCCTGTCTCCCGTGGGCGGCACCGCGGCTGTGCTGCCGCGCACCCGAACCAGTGAAGTTTCCCACTCCTCTCCATCTGCGACTCCACTGCCCCGTCTTCCCCATCTTCGGGTCGTTCCAGTCTGGGTGCGCTCGGCACGGTGTGGTCAACATGGTCAACAACCAAGAGTCATCGGAAGATGACTGTACGTGAGAGGCCCACCGGAATTGCCTCCTTATTAAGCAGAAAAAAATGAATACCCCCTGCTAGCTGGGACCCATCTTGGTGGGAGGCTGACTTGTGGGCCCACTATGTTGACGGGGACGGAGGGCTTTGTCAACTTAGTCAATATGAACGATTCTAGCTGCAGTGACCGTACGATGTCCATCCAACGGCCATCGTGCTTCTTCAACCTCTGGTCTTCTTGCTCCAGCCGCCCAAAGCAGCGCCGATTGTGCCGCCTGCTCCTGCCTCCCGTGGCCGGCTGTGATGCCGCGGAGGCCTCACCGCCCCCTACTACTCCCTCCGCTGGCTAGGCCATCCCTCCACTCACCCACACTTTCACTGTCGCGTCTTCCCCAGCTCCGCATCGTCCCCTTCCTAGGCCTCGCCGTTGTCCACCGCCGTGGTGCTCTCCGTGCGGCGTGGTCAACATGGTCAAGGAACAACTTCCATCAGAAGAGTACTGTACGTGGAGAGGCTGACAGCTGGGTCCACGGCCACAGCCCAGTTTTTTGTGATTTGCCAAGTAAGTCGCTTTGTCAGGCCTGTTGGGCTGCAAATCTTTCAAGACAAGGAGAGCTTTCATTTGGCTGGCCGAGAAAATGGCCCATCAGTAATGAGAAATGGGTCGTACATTCTTAAAACACATCAAACCGGCAATTCGTTTCAAATATCTTTTTTTCATTTCGAGATTTTAAATTACATTAATTTATATGCATGGAGAATTTGTTGGATTTTATATTGATATACATTTATTTTTTAAATCAGTTTGAATGTGAGTCGAAATTTCGAGATTAAAAACAGTTTGGACTGCACCAAAATATATAAAATTTCGTATAATTTTTTAACTGTGGCCACAATATGGGCTGTAATGCTAACAAAAAGAATATGGGCTCCAAGAAAAACCATAAGAATTAGCAAATGGGTTATAAATTATTAGAAATAATGGCAGATGGGTTGTATGCTGTTTTCCACATATTTGAGGCTTTCCTAAAAAAAGGTTGACGCACAAGCAGTGACTGTTGGATGTCCATCCAACGGCTATCGTGCTTCTTCAATCTCTGCTCTTCCTGCTCCAGCTGCTCAAACAAGCACCAGCGGGACTGCCTGCTCCCTCCTCCCCGCAGCCGGTTGTGCTGCCGCACAGGCCTCACCGCCCCATCGTACTCCCATCGCTGGCCTAGCCATCCCTCTACGCACCCACACCTGTTGTTATTCTCCGGCGACGGTAGACGAACCAATAAACCCTCGTACAGTCGTACTCCCCTCCGCGTGGGAAACAACTGCCGAGTCTTCCGTGCCTCCGTGTCGTTCCCTTCCTAGGCCTCGCTGTCGTCCACCGCCCTGGTGCTCTCGGCGCGGCCTGGTCTACGTGGTGAACAACCAACATGCATCTGAAGTGGACTGTACGTGGAGAGGCCGACAGCTGGGTCCACGGCCGCACGCAAGGAAATCCTCCTTACTACATGCAAAATAATGATTCCTCCACCTGACATCAGGGACCCATCAGAAGGGCCTCTGTATTTCATGAAAAAAACGTTACCTCCGCCGATAGCTCGGACCCGCCAGCTATATCTTTGCACGCAAGGAAGTGCCTCCTTATTACGCATAAAACAGTGAATACTCCCCCTGTTAGCTGGGACCCAGTATAGTGGCAGGCTGACTTGTGGGCCTACTAAGTTGACGGGGATGGATGGCTTTGTCAACTTAGTCAATATGCACGATTCTAGCTCCAGTGACCGTACAATGTCCATCCAACGGCCGTAGTGCTTCTTCAACCTCTGGTCTTCTTGCTCCAGCCACCCAAACCAGCGCCGGTTGTGCCTCGTGCTCCTGCCTCCCGTGGTCGGCTGCAATGCGACGGAGGCCTCACCGCCGCCTACTACTCCCACCGCTGGCCAGGCCATCCCTCTACTCACCCACACCCCCTGTTATTCTGCGGCGATGGCAGCCTCACACCACAGCAAACCAGTGAACCCTCGTACTACTCTATGCGTGGGCATCCACTGTCGCGTCTTCCCCAGCTCCGCGTCGTCCCCTTCCTAGGCCTCGCCATCGTCAACCGCCCTGGTGCTCTCGGCGCGGCGTGGTCAACATGGTCAAGGAACGGCTTCCATCGGACGTGGACTCTACATGGAGAGGCTAACAGCTGGGTCCACGACCGCAGTAAGGAAGTGCCTCCTTACTACGCGCAAAATAATTATTCCTCCACCTGACAGCGGGGACCCACCGAACGGGCCACCGTATTTTGCGAAAAAAACGTTTCCCCCCTGACTGCTGGGACCCACCAGCTACACCTTCGCATGCAAGGAAGTGCGTTCGGGCAAAAAAACAAAATGATTCACCCCCTAACTGCTGGGACCCACCAGCTACACCTTCGCGCGCAAGGAAGTGCGTCCGGGCAAAAAAAACAAAACGATTCACCCCCCTGATTGCTGGGACCCACCAGCTACATCTTTGCACGCAAGGAAGTGCCTGACAGTCGGCACCCACCTGGTCGAAGCGTACGTAGCGTTGTCATTCTGGTCGCGAACGTGTCCATACATATATACTGGTCGATGTAGAAGCACGCACGTGTCGTAATAGAGCCGCACACGTAGCATGTACATGTATGTACAGCGGCCGGTGCACAAGAAAGAAAATACGACACTTATGTGTACATACGGGCGGGGTCTCAAACGCCTACTCGCGCATACGTACGGCCAGGGCTGGTGTACATGGCTGGGTCGGAACTGAGAAACATCGTCATCGTCGTGTTCATGGGGAGCCAACCGGATGGGTCGAAACCGAATGCATGGTCGTGTTCATCGGGAGGGCTTGGACGGAATAGGCGATGAAAACGAGGCCTGGCGTAGCGCACAACGAAGGAAACGGCCTTGTGTTCGACCGGCCACGTTTGAAATGGGATCCTGTTCATCGGGAGGGGTCTGGCGCACCGCAAAACGGAGGAAACGGACCTCCTACGGTCGAAACAGGGGTCCTGTAGATCGGGAGGGGTGTGGCGTACCGCAAAACGGACGAAAGGACCTCCTACGGTCGAAACGGGGGTCCTGTTGATCGTGAGGGGTGTGGCGTACCGCAAAACGGACGAAACGGACTTGTGTTGGAGTGCTACGGTCGAAACGGGGGTCCTGTTCATCGGGAGGGGTGTGGCGTACTGCAAAACGGGACTCCACGGGATATTGTTCATCTCCACCGTCGATCTCCTCCAGCCTCCACGGGCTACTATTCATCCACCATCGACCTGTTGGGGAACGTTGTAGAAAATAAAATTGTTTCCTACGGTTTCACCAAAATCCATCTATGAGTTCACCAAGCAACGAGTGAAAGGAGAGATGCATCTATATACCACTTTGTAGATCGCGAGCGGAAGCGTTCAAAAGAACGGGGTTGAGGTAGTCGTTCTCGTCGTGATCCTATCACCGGAGATCCTACCGCCGAACGGACGGCACCTCCGCGTTCAACACACGTACGGTCAGCGTGACATCTCCTCCGTCTTGATCCAGCAAGGGGGATGGAGAGGTTGATGAAGATCCATCAGCACAGCGGCGTGGTGGTGGATGCAGCAGGACTCCGGCAGGGCTTCGCCAAGCAACTGTGGGAGGAGGAAGAGGTGTAGCAGGGGGAGGGAGGCGCCAAGACTCAGGGTGCGGCTGCCCTCCCTCCCCCCTCCTTTATATAGGCCCCTAGGGGGGCGCCGTCCTTGGAGATCGAATCTCCCAAGGGGGGCGGCGGCCAGGGGGGTGGAGTGCCCCCCAAGGCAAGTGGTGCGCCTCCCCCCCTAGGGTTTCCAACCCTAGGCGTAGGGGAGGCCCAAGGGGGGCTCACCAGACCACTTGGGGCTGGTTCCCCTCCCACTTCAGCCCACGGGGCCCTCCGGGATAGGTGGCCCCACCCGGTGGACCCCCGGGACCCTTCCGGTGGTCCCGGTACAATACCGGGTGACCCCGAAACTTTCCCGATGGCCGAAACAGCACTTCCTGTATATAATTATTTACCTCCGGACCATTCCGAAACTCCTCGTGACGTCCGGGATCTCATCCGAGACTCCGAACAACATTCGGTTTGCTGCATACTCATATTCATACAACCCTAGCATCACCGAACCTTAAGTATGTAGACCCTACGGGTTCGGGAGACATGCAGACATGACCGAGACGGCTCTCCGGTCAATAACCAACAGCGGAATATGGATACCCATGTTGGCTCCCGCATACTCCTCGATGATCTCATCAGATGAACCACGATGTCGAGGATTGAATCAATCCTGTATACAATTCCCTTTGTCAATCGGTACATTACTTGCCCGAGACTCGATCGTCGGTATCCCAATACCTCGTTCAGTCTTGTTACCGGCAAGTCACTTTACTCGTACCATAATGCATGATCCCATGACCAGACACTTGGTCACTTTGAGCTCATTTTGATGATGCATTACCGAGTGGGCCCAGAGATACCTCTCCGTCATACGGAGTGACAAATCCCAGTCTCAATCCGTGTCAACCCAACAGACACTTTCAGAGATACCTGTAGTGCACCTTTATAGTAACCCAGTTACGTTGTGATGTTTGGTACACCCAAAGCACTCCTATGGTATTCGGGAGTTACATGATCTCATGGTCTAAGGAAAAGATACTTGACATTGGAAAAGCTCTGGCAAAACAAACTACACGATCTTGTGCTATGCTTAGGATTTGGGTCTTGTCCATCACATCATTCTCCTAATTATGTGATCCCATTATCAACGACATCTAATGTCCATAGTCAGGAAACCATGACTATCTGTTGATCAACAAGCTAGTCAACTAGAGGCTTACTAGGGACATATTATGGTCTATGTATTCACACATGTATTACGATTTCCGGATAATACAATTATAGCATGAATAAAGACAATTATCATGAACAAGGAAATATAATAATAATAATCCTTTTATTATTGCCTCTAGGGCATATTTCCAACAGTCGCCCACTTGCACTAGAGTCAATAATCTAGTTACATTGTGATGAATCGAACACCCATAGAGTTCTGGTGCTGATCATGTTTTGCTCGCGAGAGAGGTTACTCAACGGATCTGCGACATTCAGATCCGTATGTACTTTGCAAATATCTATGTCTCCATCTTGAACATTTTCACGGATGGAGTTGAAACGACGCTTGATGTGCCTAGTCTTCTTGTGAAACCTGGGCTCCGTGGCAAGGGCAATAGCTCCAGTGTTTGCACAGAAGAGTTTGATCGGCCCCGACGCATTGGGTATGACTCCTAGGTCGGTGATGAACTCCTTCACCCATATTGCTTCATGTGCTGCCTCCGAGGCTGCCATGTACTCCGCCTCACATGTAGAACCCGCCACGACGCTCTGCTTGCAACTGCACCAGCTTATTGCTCCACCATTCAACATATACACGTATCGGTTTGTGACTTAGAGTCATCCAGATCTGTGTCGAAGCTAGCGTCGACGTAACCCTTTACGACGAGCTCTTCGTCACCTCCATAAACGAGAAACATGTCCTTTGTCCTTTTCAGGTACTTCAGGATATTCTTGACCGCTGTCCAGTGTTCCTTGCCGGGATTACTTTGGTACCTTCCTACCAAACTTACGGCAAGGTTTACATCAGGTCTGGTACAGAGCATGGCATACATAATAGATCCTATGGCTGAAGCATAGGGGATGACACTCATCTCTTCTTTATCTTTTGTCGTGGTCGGGCATTGAGCTGAGCTCAATCTCACACCTTGTAATACAGGCAAGAACCCTTTCTTGGACTGATCCATTTTGAACTTCTTCAAAATCTTATCAAGGTATGTGCTTTGTGAAAGACCTATGAGGCGTCTCGATCTATCCCTATAGATCTTGATGCCTAATATGTAAGCAGCTTCTCCAAGGTCCTTCATTGAAAAACACTTATTCAAGTAGGCCTTAATGCTGTCCAAAAGTTCTATATCATTTCCCATCAAAAGTATGTCATCTACATATAATATGAGAAATGCTACAGAGCCCCCACTCACTTTCTTGTAAACGCAGGCTTCTCCATAAGTCTGCATAAACCCAAACGCTTTGATCATCTCATCAAAGCGAATGTTCCAACTCCAAGATGCTTGCACCAGCCCAAAAATGGATCGCTGGAGCTTGCATACTTTGTTAGTAATCTTAGGATCGACAAAACCCTCCGGCTGCATCATATACAGTTCTTCCTTAAGATGCCCGTTAAGGAATGCCGTTTTGACGTCCATCTGCCATATCTCATAATCATAGTATGCGGCAATTGCTAACATGATTCGGACGGACTTTAGCTTCGCTACGGGAGAGAATGTCTCATCGTAGTCAACCCCTTGAACTTCTCGATAACCCTTAGCGACAAGTCGAGCTTTATAGATGGTAATATTACCATCTGCGTCCGTCTTCTTCTTAAAGATCCATTTGTTTTCTATCGCTCGCCGATCATCGGGCAAGTCTGTCAAAGTCCATACTTTGTTTTCATACATGGATTCTATCTCGGATTGCATGGCTTCAAGCCATTTGTTGGAATCTGGGCCCGCCATCGCTTCTTCATAGTTCAAAGGTTCACCGTTGTCTAACAACATGATTTCCAGGACATGGTCGCCATACCACTCTGGTGTGGAACGTGTCCTTGTGGACCTACGAAGTTCAGTAGTAACTTGATCCGAAGTACCTTGATCATCATCATTAATTTCCTATCCAGTTGGTGTAGGCACCACACGAACATTTTCCTGAGCTGCACTACTTTCCGGTTCAAGAGGTGGTACTTCATCGAGTTCTACTTTCCTCCCACTTACTTCTTTCGAGAGAAACTCTTTTTCCAGAAAGGATCCGTTCTTGGCAACAAAGGTCTTGCCCTCGGATTTTAAGTAGAAGGTATACCCAATGGTTTCCTTAGGGTATCCTATGAAGACGCATTTTTCCGACTTGGGTTCGAGCTTTTCAGGTTGTAGTTTCTTGACATAAGCATCGCATCCCCAAACTTTTAGAAACGACAGCTTAGGTTTCTTTCCAAACCATAATTCATACGGTGTTGTCTCAACAGATTTAGACGGTGCCCTATTTAAAGTGAATGTAGCTGTCTCTAGAGCGTATCCCCAAATTGATAGCGGTAAATCGGTAAGAGACATCATAGATCGCACCATATCCAATAGAGTGCGATTATGACGTTCGGACACACTGTTACGCTGAGGTGTTCCAGGCGGCGTGAGTTGTGAAACGATTCCACATTTCCTTAAGTGTGTACCAAATTCATGACTTAAGTATTCTTCTCCATGATCTGATTGTAGGAACTTTATCTTTCGGTCACGTTGATTCTCTACCTCATTCTGAAATTCCTTGAACTTTCAAAGGTTTTAGACTTGTGTTTCATTAAGTAGACATACCCATATCTATTCAAGTCATCAGTGAGAGTGAGAACATAACGATATCCTCCGCGAGCGTCAATGCTCATTGGACCGCACACATCGGTATGTATGATTTCCAACAAGTTGGTTGCTCGCTCCATTGTTCCAGAGAATGGAGTCTTGGTCATTTTGCCCATGAGACATGGTTCGCATGTGTCAAATGATTCATAATCTAGAGACTCTAAAAGTCCATCAGCATGGAGCTTCTTCATGCGCTTGATACCAATGTGACCAAGGCGGCAGTGCCACAAGTATGTGGGACTATCGTTATCAACTTTACATCTTTTGGTATTCACGCTATGAATATGTGTAACATTACGTTCGAGATTCATTAAGAATAAACCATTGACCATCGGGGCATGACCATAAAACATATCTCTCATGTAAATATAACAACCATTATTCTCAGATTTAAATGAGTAGCCATCTCGTATTAAACGAGATCCAGATACAATGTTCATGCTCAAACTTGGCACTAAATAACAATTATTGAGGTTCATAACTAATCTCGTGGATAAATGTAGAGGTAGCGTGCCGACAGCGATCACATCGACCTTGGAACCATTCCCGACGCGCATCGTCACCTTGTCCTTCGCCAGTCTCCGCTTATTCCGCAGCTCCTGCTGTGAGTTACAAATATGAGCAACGACATCGGTATCAAATACCCAGGAGTTACTACGAGTACTGGTAAGGTACACATCAATTACATGTATATCAAATATACCTTTAGTGTTGCCGGCCTTCTTGTCCGCTAAGTATTTGGGGCAGTTCCGCTTCCAGTGACCCTTCCCCTTGCAATAAAAGCACTCAGTCTCAGGCTTGGGTCCATTCTTTGACTTCTTCCCGGCAACTGGCTTACCGGGCGCGGCAACCTCTTTGCCGTCCTTCTTGAAGTTCTTCTTACCCTTGCCCTTCTTGAATTTAGTGGTCTTATTGACCATCAACACTTGATGTTCTTTCTTGATTTCAACCTCTGCTAACTTCAGCATTGAAAATACTTCAGGAATGGTCTTCACCATCCCCTGCATATTGTAGTTCAACACAAAGCTCTTGTAGCTCGGTGGGAGCGACTGAAGGATTCTGTCAATGACCGCCTCGTCCGGGAGGTTGATCTCCAGCTGGGACAGGCGGTTTTGCAACCCAGACATTTTGAGTATGTGCTCACTGACAGAACTGTTTCCCTCCATCTTACAACTATAGAACTTGTAGGAGACTTCATATCTCTCGACCCGGGCATGAGCTTGAAAAACCATTTTCAGCTCCTCGAACATCTCATATGCTCCGTGTTTCTCAAAACGCTTTTGGAGCCCCGGTTCTAAGCTGTAAAGCATGCCGCACAGAACGAGGGAGTAATCATCAGCACATGACTGCCAAGCGTTCATAACGTCTTGGTTCTCTAGGATGGGTGCTTCACCTAGCGGTTCATCTAGGACATATGCTTTCTTGGCAGCTATGAGGATGATCCTCAGGTTCCGGACCCAGTCCGTATAGTTGCTGCCATCATCTTTCAGCTTGGTTTTCTCTAGGAACGCGTTGAAGTTCATGTTGACATGAGCGTTGGCCATTTGATCTACAAGACATATTTTGCAAAAGTTTTAGACTAAGTTCATGATAATTAAGTTCATCTAATCAAATTATTGAATGAACTCCCACTCAGATTAGACATCCCTCTAGTCATCTAAGTGTTACATGATCCGAGTCGACTAGGCCGTGTCCGATCATCACGTGAGACAGACTAGTCATCATCGGTGAACATCTCCATGTTGATCGTATCTTCCATACGACTCATGTTCGACCTAGCGGTCTCTGTGTTCCGAGGCCATGTCTGTACATGCTAGGCTCGTCAAGTTAACCCTAAGTGTTCTGCATGTGTAAAACTATCTTACACTCGTTGTATGTGAACGTAAGGATCTATCACACCCGATCATCACGTGGTGCTTTGAAATGACGAACTTTAGCAACGGTGCACAGTTAGGGGGAACACTTTCTTGAAATTATTATAAGGGATCATCTTATTTACTACCGCCGTTCTAAGTGAACAAGATGCATAAAACATAATAAACATCACATGCAATTATATAAAGTAGTGACATGATATGGCCAATATCATATAGCTCCTTCGATCTCCATCTTCGGGGCTCCATGATCATCTCTGTCACCGGCATGACACCATGATCTCCATCATCATGATCTCCATCATTGTGTCTTCATGAAGTTGTCACGCCAACGACTACTTCTACTTCTATGGCTAATGCGTTTAGCAATAAAGTAAAGTAATTTACATGGCGTTCTTTAATGACACGCAGGTCATACAAATATCATTCATCATTCATCACAACTTCTGGCCATATCAAATCACATGACAATTGCTGCAAAAACAAGTTAGACGTCCTCTAATTGTTGTTGCATCTTTTATGTGGCTGCAATTCGGTTCTAGCAAGAACGTTTTCTTACCTATGAATAACCACAACATGATTTTGTCAACTTCTATTTACCCTTCATAAGGACCCTTTTCATCGAATCCGCTCCAACTAAAGTAGGAGAGACAGACACCCGCTAGCCACCTTATGCAACTAGTGCATGTCAGGCGGTGGAACCTGTCTCACGTAATCGTACGTGTAAGGTCGGTCCGGGCCGCTTCATCGCACAATACCGCTGAAGCAAGAAAAGACTAGTAGTGGCAAGCAAGTTGACAAGATCTACGCCCACAACAAATTTGTGTTCTACTCGTGCAATAGAGAACAACGCATAGACCTAGCTCATGATGCCACTGTTCGGGAACATTGCAGAAAATAAAAAAATTTCCTACGGTTTCACCAAGATCCATCTATGAGTTCATCTAAGCAACGAGTGAAAGGATAGATGCATCTACATACCACTTTGTAGATCGCGAGCGGAAGCGTTCAAAAGAACGGGGTTGAGGTAGTCGTTCTCGTCGTGATCCTATCACCGGAGATCCTAGCGCCAAACGGACGGCACCTCCGCGTTCAACACACGTATGGTCAGTGTGATGTCTCCTCCATCTTGATCCAGCAAGGGGGAAGGAGAGGTTGATGAAGATCCAGCAGCACGACAGCGTGGTGGTGGATGCAGCAAGACTCCGGCAGGGCTTCGCCAAGCAACTATGGGAGGAGGAAGAGGTGTAGCAGGGGGAGGGAGGTGCCAAGACTCAGGGTGCGGCTGCCCTCCCTCCCCCCTCCTTTATATAGGCCCCCAGGGGGGCGCCGTCCCTAGAGATCCAATCTCCCAAGGGGGGCAGCGGCCAGGGGGTGGAGTGCCCCCCAAGGCAAGTGGTGCGCCTCCCCCCCTAGGGTTTCCAACCCTAGGCGTAGGAGAGGCCCAAGGGGGGGCGCACCAGCCCACTAGGGGCTGGTTCCCCTCCCACTTCAGCCCACGGGGCCGGGATAGGTGGCCCCACCCGGTGGACCCCCGGGACCCTTCCGATGGTCCCGGTACAATACCGGGTGACCCCGAAACTTAACCGATGGCCGAAACAGCACCTCCTATATATAATTCTTTACCTCCGGACCATTCCGAAACTCCTCGTGACGTCCGGGATCTCATACGGGACTCCGAACAACATTCCGTTTGCTGCATACTCATATTCATACAACCCTAGCATCACCGAACCTTAAGTGTGTAGACCCTACGGGTTCGGGAGACATGCAGACATGACCGAGACGGCTCTCCGGTCAATAACCAACAGCGGAATCTGGATACCCATGTTGGCTCCCACATACTCCTCGATGATCTCATCGGATGAACCACGATGTCGAGGATTGAATCAACCCCGTATACAATTCCCTTTGTTAATCGGTACGTTACTTGCCCGAGACTCGATCGTCGGTATCCCAATACCTCGTTCAGTCTTGTTACCGGCAAGTCACTTTACTCGTACCGTAATGCATGATCCCGTGACCAGACACTTGGTCACTTTGAGCTCATTTTGATGATGCATTACCGAGTGGGCCCAGAGATACCTCTCCGTCATACGGAGTGACAAATCCCAGTCTCGATCCGTGTCAACCCCACAGACACTTTCGGAGATACATGTAGTGCACCTTTATAGTCACCCAGTTACGTTGTGATGTTTGGTACACCCAAAGCACTCCTATGGTATCCGGGAGTTACACGATCTCATGGTCTAAGGAAAAGATACTTGACATTGGAAAAGCTCTAGCAAAACGAACTACACGACCTTGTGCTATGCTTAGGATTTGGGCTGTCCATCACATCATTCTCCTAATGATGTGATCCCGTTATCAACGACATCTAATGTCCATAGTCAGGAAACCATGACTATCTGTTGATCAACGAGCTAGTCAACTAGAGGCTTACTAGGGACATATTATGGTCTATGTATTCACATGTGTATTACGATTTCCGGATAATACAATTATAGCATGAAAAAAGACAATTATCATGAACAAGGAAATATAATAATAATCCTTTTATTATTGCCTCCAGGGCATATTTCCGACACGACCTCCTCCAGCCTCCACCTGCGATTGTTCATCCACGAGCTCGTGTTCATCCAGCCTCCACCGCGCGCTACTCCACCGGCTACTGTTCAACCACCCCTCTCCACGGGCTCCTGTTCAACCACCCCTCCACGGGCTACTGTTCATCCACCCCTCCATCGTCTACTGTTCATCCAGACCTCCACGGGGTTGTCCTTTTCATCCAGCCCTCCACGGGGTCCTGTTCATCCTGCCCCAACTGACTCGATCGATCGGGGTCCTGTTCATCCAGAGGCAACACCACGGGTCCTGTTCATCCACTCCCACCGCTCACTGTTCATCCAAACCCCCGGCAACGCTCACTGTTCATCCAGAGAGGCAGCATCAATCTGCTTCAGTTAGCAGCAGTAGCGAATGAATCGCTCGATTGGGTTCAGTTAACAACCATCGATCGATCGCTCGGGTTCAGTAACGTGTAGCCTGCAGTGCAATCGCACGGGTTCAGTTAGAGCCCAATGCCTCGCTCGGGTTCAGTTAGAGCCAACGCCTCGCACACACGCGCGTACGTGTACGAGAGAAACGCGCATCGCTCGGCCCCCGACCACCCACCATAACCGGGAACTCCCTGAAACTTTCCTCGCCCTTGCTTCTACCACGGTTTTTTTCGTCAGGGACGGCCCAAAGAATGTCATGCAGCTGCGTCTCCGGCCCGCCCACGATGAAAAGCCCATTTTCTGTCATGATTTTTTGTCATAGAAGTAGGAGCCCACCACATCTATGATGATACCGGGTTTTGTCACAATTATCGTCATAGAAGTGTCATATGTATGACAGAAATTTTTTCGTTCGGCCCAAAATGTCACGGATGTGTCTTTTTTTGTAGTGTATTACGGCGGTTTGCTCCTAGTCGTCCCATCCTTTCACATTACGGTAGTTCCACTAATCCTAATCCTCCTCCCAAATCCATGGCATCCCAAATATCCATCATCGGTAGTGAGTACAAGGTTAGAACCATCACCGGTGATGAGTTCGACGTCATCTACACCCATTCTTCTGCAACGGTGAAAGAATGCCTTTCTCGCTTCAGACGCATGTTCCAAAACTTAGATGATGAGTGGGTTGCTGGGCTAGATGTTGAGTACACCACAGTCCTTGGACGAGAGAAGGATCTAAAGGACGAAGAGAGGAAGAAGCCCGCCGTGATCCAGGTTTGCATGCATGACTTATGCTTGGTCTACCACATATGACATGCCGATGTTGAATGCCTAGATTTTAAGAACTTCCTCGAGAGCAACCTAGTCAAATTCGTTACAGTAGACTGTACGAACGACAAAGAAGTCCTGGATTGGATAGGCCTCATTGTAAGCAACCCCTTCGACCTCCAGAAGAATCGGTTGCTGCCCTCCGATCGCCAGCCTTCAATGTTGACCCTGGCAGGAGCCATGGTTCATCCTTTGTAGGGTAAACTGGAGAAACCTCCATACATGTTTCATTGTTATGCATGGCAGCGGAATGTACTAGATATAGACCACATCCACTATGTTGCAATGGATGGCTACCTTTGTTTCAATATCTACAAGGGTTGGATGAAGAGCAAGAGCCAAGTGTGCGTTTCAAGCAAAGAAGCATCGGCCAAGAGGAAGAGGGACAAGGACAAAGTCGAGGACGTGGACGAGGACTTCGAGTAAGGTGGCAGTGTCATTGCTCATGGTGGTTCTAATGCAGTGTCTACCGGAATAGTTGCAAAGTTTAATTTCAGGTGTGCTTAGTTTAATTTGAGGGGTGTGTTGTGCTGAGCCCCCAGCAGAACTATGTTATGTTTCTTCTCGTTACTTTAACTCTTTAGTACATACATACTAGTATTTCTTACATTTCATCTTTTAGTTGGTATAATACTGCCACTCATTTCTTCATATTATATACGTACAATATAGATGGCCAACATCATATAGCCAGCAGTTTAGTTGTCAAAGAATTTCAGGGTGCTTAGTTTTGTCAAAGAATTCCAGGATGCTTAGTTTTATTTGAGCGGTGGGTTGTGCTGGACACCATTATTGTGACTAGCCTTTTTAATAGTACTATATGCATAATTTGGCGACGAGCACTCTCTATATGTACCACATTTTTTTTAATTTCAAGTTTTGCTCCATGGCACAATCCATCGATACTACTACTATACAAAAGTGTACATTTTTGAAGGCTAGAGGGCGGGGCAGTCTAGCTTGGTCGGTTTCACGAGAGGCGAGGGCATTTGTGATTTGACGGCTCATTACTGCTGGAAGGCGGGGCCTTGTGATTTGACTGCTCGTATAAATGCGCCGACGACCTGAGGAGGAGCAAAGAACTGTGCGGTATACTCAAGTTTTCCACTGGAGTAGTACTATGACGGACGAGCACGAAACACGGCAGCCCAGTGCCATATGGCGATAAAAATGATCTAATTTGCTACTCATCTCATTGTTAGCATTTTTCTATTCATTCCCTCAAAAAAAGCATTATTCTATTCATGCCTCGCAGAGAACGTGACATGTGCGGCGAAACACCTGAAGCGAAAGATGAAACACAAGAGCAAAATAAGAAGGAAGATTATCACCCCAAATGATCTAATTCACCATGGAGTCGTAACTGCTTCTTCATCGCCTCCACGACCTCCATATCCTTGCGCGTCTCCTTTGCCATCTTCTTCATTCTGTCCATGACGCGGGATTTCTCGACGCGAGCCTTCATCATCTGTTCCACGGCCGCATTATGTACCATGACAGCAGCCGGGTGCTCAATGCGGAGCTTTGCCAACTCCTCCTTCTGTTCCATGACGAGGGCCTGCAGCATCTTCATCGAGGAACTACTATTCTCATGCAACTTCTTCCAGTCGGCGTTCTTCTCCTTCAACAGGTCAAGCTCGTGGCAGAGCTTTGCCTTGTCCTCCTGAAGTTGCAGGATTTCGCCGGTCGCCTTCTTCTTCGAGGCAATGCTCTTCTTCAGCAGCATCACCAAGCCGGCGATCAACTCCCCCTGCTTATTGAGCTCAGCGGGCATGTCGTCGAGGCTCTCCTTCAGCAGCTCCACCAAGCCTTGGATGAACTCCTTCTACTTATTGAGGTGCTTATTGAGCTGATCGGGCATGCCGTCGAGGGATAACGACTCCAGCGCCACCGGCTCGGCATGTTCGCCTCCACGGCTAGGGTGCTCCTGGGAGCCATCGCCTGCCCGTGAGAGATCTTTTGAGGTCTCTGCATGGCTGCGAGCCCTCTCTTTTTTCCGCAGCCTTGGTTGTCGCTCCCTTATTACGAGTAGTTCTCGACCTAGAGCTCTGCTCACCGGCCATGGCAAGGAAGGACGAAGAAGAAGCACTTATGAGGAGGAAAGGTAGAGCAATTTTCGGTTAGGTAGTTCCCCTTTTTATAACCTAAGTACTAGCACTAGTACTAATACCTGCATAGTGGGAACACGTTCAGGTTTGGTACGTACTAGTAGGTGTGAGCACGCTTTCGAATGGGATGGGAACAACGTAAAGATTAATTGATGGTTTTGGTTTCGAGGCCCAAAACGGCGCCCGATGAGTTTAGTGGAACAAAAAATTCAAGTAGACTACACTGCTCAAATGCGTAAATATTATGTTAGTGTAAAAAATTGGCACAAAATACGAAGGAGACCAATGGAAGTACTACTATCAACCCATGATTTAACTACTCGCATGCGCGCAGTGGAGTAGTAATGTCTTTCTTCCGCCCTCTGATACGTCTCCAACGTATCTATAATTTTTTATTGTTCCATGCTATTATATTACCTCTTTTGGATGTTTATGGGCTTTATTTTACACATTTATATCATTTTTGGGACTAACCTACTAACCGGAGGCCTAGCCCGTATTGCTGTTTTTTTGCCTATTTCAGTATTTCAAAGAAAAGGAATATCAAACAGAGTCCAAACGGAACGAAACCTTCGGGAGCGTGATTTTTGGAACAGATGTGATCCAGAGGACTTGGAGTGCAAGCTAAGAAGCAGCCGAGGCGGCCACAAGGGTGGAGGGCGCGCCCCCTATCTCGTGGGCCCCTCGGGCGGCCACCGATGTACTTCTTCCTCCTATATATACCCACGTACCCCGAAAACATCCAAGGAGCCACCAAAACACAATTTCCACTGCCGTAACCTTCTGTATCCGCGAGATCCCATCTTGGAGCCTTCGCCGGTGCTCCACCGGAGGAGGAATCGACCGCGGAGGGCTTCTACATCAACACCATAGCCCCTCCGATGAGTTGTGAGTAGTTTACCACAAACCTTCAGGTCCATAGTTATTAGCTAGATGGCTTCTTCTCTCTTTTTGGATCTCAATACCATGTTCTCCCCCTCTCTTGTGGAGATCTATTTGATGTAACTCTTTTTGCGGTGTGTTTGTCGAGATCTGATGAATTGTGGGTTGACGATCAAGTTTATATATGAGAAATATTGAATCTCCTCCGAATTCTTTTATGTATGATTGAGCTATCTTTGCAAGTCTCTTCGAATTATCAGTTTGGTTGGCCTACTAGATTGATCTTTCTTGCAATGGGAGAAGTGCTTAGCTTTGGGTTTAATCTTGCGGTGTCCTTTCCCAGTGACAGTAGGGCAGCAAGGCACGTATTGTATTGTTGCCATCGAGGATAAAAAGATGGGGTTTATATTATATTGCATAAGTTTATCTCTCTACATCATGTCATCTTTCTTAATGCATTACTCTATTCTTATGAACTTAATACTCTAGATGCATGCTGGATAGCGGTTGATGTGTGGAGTAATAGTAGTAGATGCAGGCAGGAGTCGGTCTACTTGTCATGGACGTGACGCCTATATACATGATCATGCCTAGATAGTCTCATAAGTATTCGCTTTTCTATCAATTGCTCGACAGTAATTTGTTCACCCACCGTAATACTTATGCTATCTTGAGAGAAGCCACTAGTGAAACATATGGCCCCCAGGTCTATCTTTTATCATATAAGCTTTCAATCTACTTTTATTTGCATCTTTACTTTTCCAATCTATATCATAAAAATACCAAAAATATATTTATCTTATCATACTATCTCTATCAGATCTCACTTTCGCAAGCGGTCGTGAAGGGATTGACAACCCCTTTATCGCATTGGTTGCGAGTTCTTAGTTTTTTTGTGTAGGTGCGTGGGACTTTTCAGGAGCCTCCTACTGGATTGATACCTTGGTTCTCAAAAACTGAGGGAAATACTTACGCTACTATTGCTGCATCATCCTTTCCTCTTCAAGGAAAACCAACGCAAGCTCAAGATGTTGCAAGAAGGATTTATGGCACCGTTGTCTGGGAGGTCTTTGCTCAAGTCAAGACATACCAAGTACCCATCACAAACTCATCTCCCTCGCATTTACATTATTTGCCATTTGCCTCTCGTTTCTCTGTCCCCCACTTCACCCTTGCCGTTTTATTCGCCCTCTCTTTCCCGTTCGTCCTTTTGTTTGCTAGTGTTGCCATGTGCCTTCTATATGATTGCATCTTTGCTTGCTGAAAATCTATTGAAATGGATCCACTTAAAGTGTTCTACTTGGATCATCTTCGATCCTTATGCGCTCGTGCTGAAACCCCAACTAGCCTAGTTGATGGGAAATATTTAGATGAGCATGCTCATTTTGTGCGTCATCGTTTGTCTGAAAAGGGAAGGTATTATGGTATCATATAAATAGTTTTCTATGCTATGCTTGGAATCTTTGTGAAATTTGTGATTTTACTTGTTGCTCTAAGAACCCTAAAAACACCTTCCCTACCTATGTGAGTTCAATGATAATGAAATCTTATCTTCTTATGCAAATGGTGTTTATAGTTACTATGATATCGAACAAATTGAAGAATTTGTCATTTTTAAGGGTGCTCACGAAGTTGCTTCTTTGATTGAAAAGTATGATTTTACTCTCAACAAGTCTGAAAATTCGGTCATACTTAAATATTGCAATGAAAACTTTGCTCATAATGTCTATGTCCAAGAATTTATTGAAAGAATGACCGTTGCTTTGGAAGAAAATAATGATATGCATGAATCTATAGATAATGATGATTCCGATGATTTGGTTGAAATATCCCTTAACGAACATGATGCTTGCTATTCTTGTGGCCATGATGCCAATATTTATGAAGACGAATTTGTTGTAGTTCCTTATGTTAAACATGAGATCGTTTCTATTGCACCCATACTTGGTAGTTCCTTCAAGCATGATTGCAATGATTTTACTATAAATTCTCTTGATGTCAATTGTGCTAAAAATATGCAAAACCCTAAGCTTGGGGATGCTAGTTTTGCTATGTCTACTATTTGTTGCAATGATCATGATTGGGGTGATTCTTTTTATGATCTTGAAAATTTATTTAAGCCCCATGATGAATATGAGAATGATAATAGTGTTTGCAGTAATATTGGAAGTGGGTTTGGAAGAGTGTCAACTTTAGATCCTACATATTTGGAGTATGTTCAATCTTATGATACTCTTGATAAAAGTGGGTTTGGAGAGGTCATGACTTTAGTTAATGTTAATCCCACTATTTTGGAAGAGTGTCAACTTTGCATACATGTGGATCATGTTAAGAATATGTTTTGTGATAGCTATATTGTTGAATTTGCTTATGATCCTACATGTAATTATTATGAGAGAGGAAAATATGGTTGTATAAATTTTCATGATAATAAATTACCTCTCGTTATGTTGAGATTGCTATTGTTTCTTTCCGCTTCCTTGCATATGCTAGTTTTTGCTTGCTATGATAATTTGTTTGCCTATAAGATGCCTATGCATAGGAAGTATGTTAGACTTATATGTGTTTATCACGTGTTCTATGATGCTCTTTTTGTGCTTTAATTCCTATCTTTTATGTGAGCATCATCGAAATCTCCATGCCTAGCTAGGGGCGTTAAACGATAGCGCTAGTTGGGAGGCAACCCAAATTTATTTGTGTTTTTTTGTTGTTTTTATTCATTTTTAGTAATAAATTTTGCATCTACCTTCTGTTTAGATGTGTTTTTATGTTTATTTAGTGTTTGTGCCAAGTAGAACCTATAGGATAACATATGATGATAGTTAATTTGATTCTGCTGAAAAACAGAAATTTTGCGCTCACGAGAAAAAAATTCAATAAATCACAGAAACGTGCTTTTGCATTGATTCTTTTTGCTGTAGATCAATAGACAAATTGTCCAGGACTTCCTATTTTGGTAGGATTTTTAGAGTGACAGAAGTTTGCGTTAGTTACAGATTGCTCCAGACTATTCTGTTTTTGACAGATTCTGCCTTTCGTGTGTTGTTTGCTTATTTTGATGCTTCTATGGCTAGTATTAAGTGGTATGAACCTTGGAGAACTTGAAGTACAGTAGGTTTAACACCAATATAAATAAATAATGAGTTCATTACAGTACCTTATGTGGTGGTTTTGCTTTCTTTCACTAACGGAGCTTATGAGATTTCCTGTTGAGTTTTGTGTTGTGAAGTTTTCAAGTTTTGGGTAAAGATTTGATGGACTATGGAATAAGGAGTGGCAAAAGCCTAAGCTTGGTGATGCCCATGGCACCCCAAGATATTCAAGAATAGCCAAAAGCCCGTGGCATCCCCTCTTTCGTCTTTGTTCATTGGTAACTTTACTTGGAGCTATATTTTTATTTGCCACATGATATGTGTTTTGCTTGGAGCGTCATGTATGATATTAGTATTTGCTTTTTAGTTTACCACAATCATCCTTGATGTACACACCTTTTGGGAGAAACCCACTTGATTGAAATTTATTAGAATACTCAATGTGCTTCACTTATATCTTTTGAGCTAGATAGTTTTTGCTCTAGTGCTTCACTTATATCTTTTAGAGCATAGCGGTGGCTTAATTTTGTAGAAATTGCTAGTCTCTCATGCTTCAGTTATATTATTTTGAGAGTCTCTTAGAACAGCATGTTATTTTATATGGTTATAAAATTGGTCCTAGAATGATCAGCATCCAAGTTGGGTATAATAAAAACTATCATAGGAAGTGAATTGGATGCTATGATCAATTTGATACTTGATAATTGTTTTGAGATATGGAGGTAGTGGTATTAAAGTCATGCTAGTTGGGTGATTATGAATTTAAAGAATACTTGTGTTAAAGTTAGCAAGTCCCGTAGCATGCACATATGGTTAAAGTTGTGTGACAAATTTGAAACATGAAGTGTCCTTGGATTGTGCATCCTTATGAGTGGCGGTCGGGGACGAGCGATGGTATTTTCCTACCAATCTATCCCTCTAGGAGCATGCGCGTAGTGCTTGTTTTTTGATGACTTCTAAATTTTTGCAATAAGTATATGAGTTCTTTTGACTAATGTTGAGTCCATGGATTATACGCACTTTTACCTTTCCATCATTGCTAGCCTCTTCGGTACCGTGCATTGCCCTTTCTCACCTTGAGAGTTGGTGCAAACTTCGCCGGTGCATCCAAACCCCGTGATATGATACGCTCTATCACACATAAACCTCCTTATATCTTCCTCAAAACAGCCACCATACCTACCTATTATGGCATTTCCATAGCCATTCTGAGATATATTGCCATGCAACTTTCCACCGTTCCGTTTATCATCATGACACGCATTACTTTTGTCATATTGCCATTGCATGATCATGTAGTTGACATCGTCTTTGTGGCAAGGCCACTTTGCATAATTTTTCATACATGTCACTTGATTCATTAACCATCCCGGTACACCGCCGGAGGCATTCATATAGATTCATATCTTGTTCTAGTTTCCAGTTATAATTCATGAGTTGTAAATCAATAAAAGTGTGATGATCATTATTAGAGCATTGTCCCCAGAAAAAAAGGCCAAAGAAAAAAAGGCCAAAAAAAGAAAGGCCAAAAGAAAAAAAAGAAAAAAAAGAAAAAAAATAAATAAATAAAAAGGGGGCAATGTTACTATCTCTTTTTTCCACACTTGTGCTTCAAAGTAGCACCATGTTCTTCATATAGAGAGTCTCATATGTTATCACTCTCATATACTAGTGGGAATTTTTCATTTTAGAACTTGGCTTGTATATTCCTACGATGGGCTTCCTCAAAATGCCCTGGGTCTTCGTGAGCAAGCAAGTTGGATGCACACCCACTAGTTTTTCTTTTGTTGAGCTCGCATACATTTATAGCTCTAGTGCATCCGTTGCATGGCAATCCCTACTCCTCATGTTGACATCAATTGATGGGCATCTCCATAGCCCATTGATTATCCTCGTCAATATGAGACTTTCTCTTTTTTTTGTCTTCTCCACACAATCCCCGTTATCATATTCTATTCCACCCATAGTGCTATATCCATGGCTCACGCTCATGTATTGCATGAAAGTTGAAAAAGTTTGAGATTATTTAAGTATGAAACAATTGCTTGGCTTGTCATCGGGGGTGTAGAATTTGGGAACATTTTTGTGCGACGAAAATGAAGCATAACCTAACTATATGATTTTGTAGGGATGAACTTTCTTTTAGCCATGTTATTTTGAGAAGACATGATTACTTTTATTAGTATGCTTGAAGTATTACTATTTCTTATATCAATATGAACTTTTATTTTTAATCATTTGGATCTAAACATTCATGCCACAATAAAGAAAATTACATTGAGAATTATGCTAGGTAGCATTCCACATCAAAAATTCTGTTTTTATCATTTACCTACTCGAGGACGAGCAGCAATTCAGCTTGGGGATGCTTGATACGTCTCCAACGTATCTATAATTTTTTATTGTTCCATGCTATTATATTACCTACTTTGGATGTTTATGGGCTTTGTTTTACACATTTATATCATTTTTGGGACTAACCTACTAACCGAAGACCCAGCCCGTATTGTTGTTTTTTTGCCTATTTCAGTATTTTGAAGAAAAGGAATATCAAACGGAGTCCAAACGGAATGAAATCTTCGGGAGCGTGATTTTGGGAACAAGCGTGATCTAGAGGACTTGGAGTGCAAGCCAAGAAGCAGCCGAGGTGGCCACGAGGGTGGAGGGCGCGTCAACCCCTACAGGGCGTGCCCCCTATCTCGTGGGCCCCTCGGGCGGCCACCGACGTACTTCTTCCTCCTATATATACCCACGTACCCCAAAAACATCCAAGGAGCCACCGAAACACAATTTCCACCGCCGTAACCTTCTGTATCCGTGAGATCCCATCTTGGAGCCTTCGTCGGCGCTCCACCGGAGGGGGAATCAACCATGGAGGGCTTCTACATCAACACCATAGCCCCTCCGATGAGTTGTGAGTAGTTTACCATAGACCTTCGGGTCCATAGTTATTAGCTAGATGGATTCTTCTCTCTTTTTGGATCTCAGTACCATGTTCTCCCCCTCTCTTGTGGAGATCTATTTGATGTAACTCTTTTTGCGGTGTGTTTGTCGAGATCCGATGAATTGTGGGTTTATGATCAAGTTTATCTATGAGAATTATTTGAATCTCCTCTGAATTCTTTTATGTATGATCGAGTTATCTTTGCAAGTCTCTTCAAATTATCAGTTTTGTTTGGCCTACTAGATTGATCTTTCTTGCAATGGGAGAAGTGCTTAGCTTTGGGTTCAATCTTGTGGTGTCCTTTCCCAGTGACAGCAGGGGCAGCAAGGCACGTATTGTATTGTTGCCATCGAGGATAAAAAGATGGGGTTTACATTATATTGCATAAGTTTATCCCTATACATCATGTCATCTTTCTTAATGCATTACTCTGTTCTTATGAACTTAATACCCTAGATGCATGCTGGATAGCGGTCGATGTGTGGAGTAATAGTAGTAGATGCAGGCAGGAGTCGGTCTACTTGTCATGGACGTGATGCCTATATACATGATCATGCCTAGATAATTTCATAATTATTTGCTTTTCTATCAATTGATCGACAGTAATTTGTTCACCCACCGTAATACTTATGCCATCTTGAGAGAAGCCACTAGTGAAACCTATGGCCCCCGGGTCTATCTTTTATCATATAAGCTTTCAATCTACTTTTATTTGCATCTTTACTTTTCCAATCTATATCACAAAAATACTAAAAATATATTTATCTTATCATACTATCTCTATCAGATCTCACTTTCGCAAGTGGCCGTGAGGGGATTGATAAACCCTTTATCGCATTGGTTGCGAGTTGTTTGTTTGTTTTTGTAGGTGCGTGGGACTTTTGAGGAGCCTCCTACTAGATTGATACCTTGGTTCTCAAAAACTGAGGGAAATACTTACACTATTATTGCTGCATCACCCTTTCCTCTTCAAGGAAAACCAACGCAAGCTCAAGACGTAGCACCCTCACGTCCACTCAATTTGCATGCGCTGTATTAATTGACCATCAATAAAGTGGACGACTTTACACACGTCAAATTATCACATGGGGTGGATCTTGGTACAAAATTGCATCCGCTCGTGTACCTGCATGTGCGTGGGAGGGAATGAGTGCGTGCGTGGCATGCGTGCACATCTTTGCTTCGTGCTTGTACCGACAATATGGCTCAGGGAGGACGAGTACATTCTTCTGGAACCAGCAGCACGTCACTGTGATCAATCCACACAAGGAGGTCGCGACAATGCCTCCACATGTGCCACGTGGCTTCATGAATGAAGCGTGCCATTGGAATTCTAATTTATGTGTTTTACACATACTCGAAGTACTAGTAAGGTACACGTGCATTGCACGCATCAGATTTTGCAACCAAATTATGAATAAATACCACACTATAGCATGTAAGCTCTGAGTCATATATGCCTGATGTAGACCTTCGTTTAATTCTTATAGTTCATCTCATTCAAAATCAATTAGTTTTTATAAAAAATCTAGGGCCTCTTGGATTCGTAGGATTTCCAAAAGGCGGGAATAGGAAAAACATGGTGGAATGTCGTCTTGAATCCTACAGGATTGTACGAGTGTTTGATTGTGCATAGAAAATATGCAGAATTCTTTCAAAGAGGTTTGACTGGATGGGATGTTTACTATGAAATCTAGTGCAAATGAATCATATGGAAAAATTCCTATGGTTTACAATCCTACGAATCAAACAACCAAGATAGGAAAAATTCCTAAGGATTAGAATCCTCCAAAATTCCTTTGAGAATCCTTTGAATCAAAGAAGCCCTTAATCTATTTTATGATTCATGGAATTGTGCGTTGTAAATCATGAATGGAAAACAAATAATGGCAATTCAACTAGAAAAAAAGTTTGGTCAGTTATGATACAGAAGATTCTAAAATAAAAGAGACCCACTGTTGTTTTGAGGTTTGTGCATTATGCTTAAGTTCAACCAGGGAATCTGCTAGATTGTACATGTGGCAAAATCCGGTGGGGGGCTAGAAGATGGTGCGAGGGGCTGAGTGGAGGGAGACTATGAAGGAGTGCACAAGTGCGAGATCAATATTTAGAGAGAGGGGGGCGAGAACGTGCGTTGTTGCGCGCAGTGGTGGAGCCATGAAAAATAAATGAGCTAGGGGGGCAAGCATTGCTAATCCTTTATAAGGAGGGTTAATTCATGAACTTAAACCATTTTTAGCAACAATTGTCTAATGATCACATTCATATTAGCCTCGATATATAGTGATGTTAGGGGGGCAGGGCCCTTGCTGCCCCCTGTCTTCACCATTGTGCGCGCATCTGAGAGATGAAGCGGAAGGCATGGATGCTGAGAGGGGGATGTTGGATATATAATTAATGTGGGTGTATTAGCTATATATGTTAATCCTATATAGAGAGGTATAGATTGATCGATGTGGACGTGGGAAAGAGGGTGAGACCTCACTGGATATATCGATTGATCGGTTTGTGTGGAAAACTATGAAAGACCTAGCTATATACACACATACATAGAGGAACATCGATTGTTGCGCATGCACGCGTGAGAGATAAAGAATGCATGATATGATGGAGAGGGGGATGTGTGCGGGTGTGTGCCTTCATGGGAGACCGATCTGAAGAAAAAGATTGCATGTGTGCGATCTATAATGCCGACTGGTAGTGCGTGTGCATGCATGCACGAGAGGAAGTTAGTGGTACAATTATAAAGAGAAGACGACTGTGTGGGTGTAAAAGACTAGGTGAGGTCATAATCAATGTAAAGTTGAATTCAAATATTTGAATAAGAGATCCTGATGTTTGAAACCCATGCATGCATGAATATAACGGAGATCTGCGCGGTGTGGTTTGGAAATGAGCATGTTGTAATGTATACACATTGAACAAGGTCAGACTGATTTGAATTTGAGATACCAATGGTAGACATCATTTGGCCACGTCGCATCCGTGCATGGACACACTATTCTAATTGGAGATGATGGGTGGCTTTCGCATCACATATCTATATCTATACCCCTATATATATTATATTTTATATTTTTTTATATTGTGTGCGGGTAACTTTAACTTTGAAAGATGGTCATTCGATGAGGCGAATCCAATGGTCCAAAGATGGCAAATTTGAGCACTACTGGTCGTTGGATATCATCTAGATTCCACCAGATTTGGCCACATGTATATTCTAGAAGACTCCATGGTTGAACTTAAGAATAATGCACAAACATCAAAACACAAGAACTTCTTCTTTGTTCTAGAATCTTCTGTATCAGAATTGCCCAAATGTTTTTCAACATGATTTGCCATTATTTGTTTTTACTTTATGTCTTACAACGCACAATTCCATGAATCTTAAAATAGATTAGGTTTCTTATAAAAACTAGATGATTTTGAATGAAATGAACTATAAGAATTAAACGAACATCTACATCATGCATATATGCTCAAAGCTTACATGCTATAATGTGGTATTTATTCATAATTTGGTTGCCAAATCTCATGCGTGCAATGCACGTGTACCTTACTCTAGTCTAAATGGTGTTTGTGTGTGTGTTGTGCGTGTTGAGGTGCAAATTGTCTTTTTTTGGGTACACGTTAAGCTTGTTCTCCTGAAATTTGAAGTCGCGCCTTGTTATGCCGAAAATTCAAGCTAGCGTCTCTGTCTATCGTGCTGCAAAACTCCCGCCTCTTCAACCCGCGCCTTGTTAGCCCGAAATATTTAAGATATATCTTTGTCTTGTTGTGCTCCGACAACTCCCTCTATCTCAACCCGCGCCTTGCTATTCCGAAATTACAACGCACGCGAAAACTCCCACCTCCTATGGAATCCCGACACGTGAAATGCCCGTGGTACCCCTGAACCGAAAGAACCGCCTCAAATCGGTGGGGGTACTTTTGTAACTTACCCCACATTTCGGACAAGCGCGTCCCTAAGCCATGGTTCCCCGCTGCCATCCCATCCGCCCACCCATCCGTACACCGAGGCCACGAAAACCCACGACGAAGCCCCACACCCTGCTCCGTCCGCCACACAGCCGAAGCCTCTTCCCCGACGACGTCGTCCACAGCAACACCTCAACGTCCCTCATCCACCATACCGGATGAGGATCCATCGTTGATCTCGTCGTCCCGCCGGTTTAGCCACCCCGTCCTCCACCTCCAAGGAGCTGCCCCGATGTTCCCCTTGTCTTTCGCGCCACCTCCATTCCCACACCATCGTCTTCACCTGCACCACCGGAAGATCATCATCATCATCGTTTCCTAGGATGAAGTTGCAGCCTAATTGGCGCCACCAAAGAGGTTGTACACTAATCATCGCATTTTTCTTCTTAATTCGATCTCACGGTGCTGCCAGCACTCGGTCCCGAGCCGACACAGCACGACTCCATCCACGGCGGCATCGCCGGCCACTTCCTCCACGGAGTCGCTCGCTCCCTCGGCGGCGACGTCCACATCAGTAGGAGCTACTGCTGCTTTAGCTCTCGCTCGCGCTGCTACTCTGCTCTTGCTCTCGGTCCCCTGCCTGGTCTGCTCTTGCTATTGCTCTTGCTCGTGTTGCTGCTCTCACTCTTGCTCTTGCTTGTGATGCTGCTCCGATTTAGCTACACTTTAGTCTACTGAATCGACTTTTGGGTCAGTCGATTTTCAGGGGGTGGGGGGCTCACCGGGGTGAAGGAAGAACCAGCCGCAGCGGGGAGGGGGCTTGCCGGAGAGGTATGATAACCCACAAGTGTAGGGGATCGCAACAGTTTTTGATAAGTAAGAGTGTCAAACCCAACGAGGAGCTAAAGGTAGAATAAATATTCCCTCAAGTTCTATCGACCACCAATACAACTCTACGCATGCTTGACGTTCGCTTTACCTAGAACAAGTATGAAACTAGAAGTACTTTATAGGTGTGATAGGATAGATTTGCAAGATAATAAAGAGCACGTAAATAAAAAGTAGGGGCTATTTAGATAAAGAAGCAGTAAAGTAAATATAGCGAGTGTGGAAAAGTGGTGGTAGGAGTTGTGAAATTGTCCCTAAGAATTGACTATGTTACTAGACCGGTAATCACTATTCCAATTCTATTTGAGGGAGAGGCATAAACTAACATACTTTCTCTACTTGGATCATATGCACTTATGATTGGAACTCTAGCAAGCGTCGCAACTACTAAAGATCATTAAGGTAAACCCCAACCATAGCATTAAAGCATCAAGTCCTCTTTATCCCATACGCAACAACCTACTTACTCGGGTTTGTGTTTCAGTCACTCACGCAACCCACTATAAGCGAATCATGAATGCATTGCAACACCCTACATCGGGAATCCCTCACGCTTGCGCGACACGGAGGGCACCATAGGACAACACCAATAATAAAACATGCAACTCAAACCAATCATAGCAATTCATCAATCACCGATAGGACAACGAAAATCTACTCAGACATCATAGGATGGCAACACATCATTGGATAATAATATGAAGCATAAAGCACCATGTTCAAGTAGAGGGTACAGCGGGTTGCGGGAGAGTGGACCGCTGAATATAGAAGGGGGAAGGTGATGGAGATGTTGGTGAAGATGACGGCGGTGTTGGTGAAGATCGGGGTGATGATGATGGCCCCCGGCAGCGCTCCGGCGCCACCGAAAGCAAAGGGGAGAGAGCCCCCCTTCTTCTTCTTCTTCCTTGACCTCCTCCTAGATGGGAGAAGGGTTTCCCCTCTGGTCCTTGGCTCCCATGGCTTGGGAGGGGCGATAGCCCCTCCGAGATTGGATCTATCTCTCTGTTTCTGCGTTCTCTGATCCTTCCCCTTCACCGTTTCTTTTATATCTGGAGATCCATAACTCTGATTGGGGTGAATTTTTGGCCCAGATTTTTCTCGTAAAATTAGCTTTCTTGTGGCAAAATAAGGGCATCAACCGCCTTACGGGTGGCCCACGAGAGTCCAGGGCGCACCTAGGGGGGAGGGCACGCCCCCCTGTCTCGTGGCCACCTCGGACACTGTTTCGCGTTGATTCTTCCTCCGAAAAATCCCAAATATTCCAAAATAATTCTCCGTCCGTTTTTATCCCGTTTGGATTCCGTTTGATATTGGTTTTTTGCGAAACATAAAACATGCAACAGACAGGAACTGGCACTGGGCACTGGATCAATATGTTAGTCCCAAAAATAGTATAAAAAGTTGCCAAAAGTATCTGAAAGTTGAAGAATATTGGCATGGAACAATCAAAAATTATAGATACGACGGAGATGTATCAGCATCCCCAAGCTTAATTCCTGCCCGTCCTCGAGTAGGTAAATTATAAAAAAAAGATAATTTTTGATGTGGAATGCTACCTAGCATAATCTTGATCATGTATCTAATCATGGCATGAATATTAAGACACGAGTTATTCAAAGCAATAGTCTATTATTTGACATAAAAACAATAATACTTCAAGCGTAGCAATAAAGCAATCATGTATTTTCAAAACAACAAGGCGAAAGCAAGCTTATCCCTACAAAATCATATAGTTTGGCCATGCTTCATTTTCGTCACACAAAATGCTCCCATCATGCACAACCCCGATGACGAGCCGAGCAATTGGTTCATAAATTTTAACGTGCTTTAGCTTTTTCAACCCTCACGCAATACATGAGCGCAAGCCATGGATATAGCACTATAGGTGGAATAGAATATAATGGTGGAGGTTTATATGGAGAAGACAAAAAAGGAGAAAGTCTCACATTGATGCAGCTAATCAACGGGCTATGGAGATGCCCATCAATTGATGTCAATGCGAGGAGTAGGGATTGCCATGCAACGGATGCACTAAGAGCTATAAGTGTATGAAAGCTCAACAAAAGACACTAAGTGGGTGTGCATCCAACTTGCTTGCTCATGAAGACCTAGGGCATTTGAGGAAGCCCATTGTTGGAATATACAAGCCAAGTTCTATAATGAAAATTCCCACTAGTATATGAAAGTGATAACATAGGAGACAATCTATATGAAGAACATAGTGCTACTTTGAAGCACAAGTGTGGAAAAAGGATAGTAACATTGACCCTTTTCTTTTTTTTCCTTTTTTTTGGTGAGCTTCTTTGGCCCCCTTTTTTATTTAGGCTTCTTTGGCCTTTCCTTTTTTCATGGGGCAATACTCTATAATGATGATCATCACACTTTTATTACTTACAACTCAATATTACAACTCGATACTAGAACAAAGATATGACTCTATATGAATGCTTCCAGCGGTGTACCGGGATGTGCAATGGTCTAGCATAGCAATGACATCAAAAACGGACAAGCCAGAACATCATGCTAGCTATCTTACGATCATGCAAAGCACTATCACAATGAATGCTCAAGTCATGTATATGATGATGATGGAAGTTGCATGGCAATATATCTCGGAATGGCTATGGAAATGCCATAATAGGTAGGTATGGTGGCTGTTTTGAGGAAGATATAATGAGGCTTATGTGTGATAGAGCGTATCATATCACGGGGTTTGGATGCACCGGCGAAGTTTGCACCGACTCTCGAGGTGAGAAAGGGCAATGCACGGTACCGAAGAGGCTAGCAATGATGGAAAGGTAAAAGTGTGTATAATCCATGGACTCACATTAGTCATAAAGAACTCATATACTTATTGCAAAAGTTTATTAGCCCTCAAAGCAAAGTACTACTACGCATGCCCCTAGGGGGATAGATTGGTAGGAAAACACCATTGCTCGTCCCCGACTGCCACTCATAAGGAAGACAATCAAAGAAACACCACATGCTTCAAATTTGTCACACAACAGTTACCATACGTGCATGCTACGGGACTTGCAAACCACAACACAAGTGTCTCTACAATCCACAAGCACCCACTAGCATGACTCTAATATCACCATCTTTATATCGCAAAACTATTGCGAGGAATCAAACATATCATATTCAGCGATCTACAAGTTTTATGTAGGATTTTATGACTAACCATGTGAATGACCAATTCCTGTCATCTCTCTAAATAGATATAAGTGAAGCAAGAGTGTTTAATTCTTTCTATAGAAGATATGCCCATGCTCTAACAAATATAAGTGAAGAAAAAGAGCATTCTACAAATGGCTGTTGTCTATGTGAAGAGAAACAGGCAATCCAAACTTCAAATGATATAAGTGAAGCACATGAAGCATTCTATAAGGCCATACTCAAAATATTTAAGCGAAGTGCAATGAGCATTCTATAAATCAACCAAGTACTATCTCATACCAGCATGGTGCATAAGATAAACGTGAAAACTAAATGCAAAAGACGCTCCAAGACTTGCACATAATGCATGAACGAAACGAATTCGAAAACATATCGATACTTGTTGAAGAAAGAGGGGATGCCTTCCGGGGCATCCCCAAGTTTAGACGCTTGAGTCTCCTTGAATATTTACTTGGGGTGCCTCGGGCATCCCCAAGCTTGAGCTCTTGCCTCTCTTCCTTTTCCTCATATCGAGACCTCCTCGCTTAGACACTTCATCCACACAAAACTTCAACAGAAAACTCGGTAAGATCCGTTAGTGTAATAAAGCAAATCACCACTCTAAGTACTGTTGCAAACCAATTCATATTTTGTTTTTTCATTGTGTCTACTGTAATATATCTTTTCCATGGCTTAATCCACTAATATAAATTGATAGATTCATCAAAATAAGCAAACTATGCATCAAAAACAGAATCTGTCAAAAACAGAACAGTCTGTAGAAATCTGAACATCCACCATACTTATGGTATCCCAAAAATTCTACCAAAATTAGGAAAAATAAACAAGTTGTATAGGAAGACAGTCCAAAAAGAATAAGAACCAATTGATGTTCCAGTTAAAAATTTAAAATCGATCACTACAGCCAAAGTTTCTGTCCTGCACCGTACAAACCAACAAGCATTGTAAACATCCTAAAGGCAAACCTTGGCACATTATTTTTATAATACAATGGAATTGTACAAGGGGATAATTATTTTTGATGAAAAGTTTCTGTAATCAAGGTTCACAAAGTTTCCGTGAGCATGAACAAAGTTCAAGGAGCTCTCCCACTTCAACAATGCTTGTCTTTCTTACTTTCACTTTCCTTTTTGAAAAGTTTTTAGGTTCCCCTCTTTATTTTTTTTGTTTTTAAACTATATAAAAGCACTCAACAGAAATAAATGACTCTGTAAAACTTTCGGGTTGTCTCCCTGGCAGCGCTTTCTTTAAAGCCATTAAGCTAGGCATATAGTGCTCAAGTAATGTCCACCCGGATCCCAAGGTATATCAAAGCCAATTTTAATTAACAATGATTTGTAATTTAGTAGTGAGCACAAAGTAATATATATCATGTAACAACGAGGTCTAACTCTCTTCCTATGCATCGGCATGTCATAAAAGAACAATTCATGCACACATAGTAAAGGCCAATGCATAGTATAAGCAGTTTCTTGCAATTCTATTGTATTGGAAACATAGAGAGGTGGAGATATAGTTCCTCTCTCATAATAATTGCAAGTAGGAGCAGAAAGCACATGCATATTACATTCATCAAAATCATCATGTGCAATGGTAAAAGGCAACCCATGAATGTAATCCTTAATAAGCACAAACTTCTCCGATATAGTGTAGTCGAGAGAATTCAAATGGATAATAGGACTATCATGAGTGGGTGCAATAGAAACAATTTCATGTTTAACATAAGGAACTATAGCGAGTTCATCTCCATAAGCATAATTCATATTGGCATCTTGGCCACAAGCATAGCAAGCATCATCAAAAAGGGATATCTCAAGAGAATCAACGGGATCATAGCAATCATCATAGCAATCATCCTTTAGTAAGTACGAAGGGGAATTAAACAATGTATGAGTTGAAGAGTTACTCTCATTAGAAGGTGGGCACGGGTGATCAATCCGCTCTTCCTCCTTTTGTTCTTCTCTCTCCTCATCATCTATTTCATCCAATGAGCTCACAGTTTCATCAATTTCTTCTTCCATAGCTTCCTGCAAAATACTAGTCTCTTCTTGGACAGTGGAGAATTTCTTCATAAAAGCATTGATATAGTAATTGTATTCATAATTTTCATAGCAATATCTAAGTATAGCAAGATTTTCAGGCCTATAAACACCATCATCATCAAAAGCTTCATACTTTTCAAACAAAGATTCAATTTCATAAGCAGCCTTAAAAGCAACAAATTCTTCTATTTGTTCCACATCATAGTAATCATATCTAACATTAGCATAAGAATCTAAGGTTTCATTATCATTAAATTTGCATGAAAAGGGAAGGTGTGGAGCCTTCATCCTAGTGCAACAAGTAATATCATATCTCAAGCATAGATCCTAGGCATACCAACGCAACATAATAAATTGATCCCATAATAGTTTCCCTTTTTGTGTCGAGCGATAATCCCTAAAGTATTCACATTGATCCAATGTGTCTCCCATTATAAAGTTGAATGGGGTTTTCTCAGGATTATCAAAGTAGTACGTAATATCTTTCACATAATGAGAATCGGGGGTTTAGGAGTTACCCCATCTACATGAGTAGCAAGTACATCTAATTTTTTGGTATTTTGTGTTCCATGTCCATAACTAAAGATAGAGAACAACTAAGAATAGCAAATAAAAATTACTTAGTGATAAAGAAAACAAGCACACACGAGAATATTCACCCCACGCTATGACTCCTCGGCAACGGCGCCAGAAAAAGGTCTTGATAACCGAGCTAAAGGTAGAATAATTATTCCCTCAAGTTCTATCGACCACCGATACAACTCTATGCATGCTTGACGTTCGCTTTACCTAGAACAAGTATGAAACTAGATGTACTTTGTACGTGTGATAGGATAGGTTTGCAAGATAATAAAGAGCACGTAAATAAAAAGTAGGGGCTGTTTAGATAAAGAAGCAATAAAGTAAATATAGCGAGTGTGGAAAAGTGGTGGTAGGAGTTGTGAAATGGTCCCTAAGCAATTGACTATGTTACTAGACCGGTAATCAATATTGCAATTCTATTTGAGGGAGAGGCATAAACTAACATACTTTCTCTACTTGGATCATATGCACTTATGATTGGAACTCTAGCAAGCATCGCAACTACTAAAGATCATTAAGGTAAAACCCAACCATAGCATTAAAGCATCAAGTCTTCTTTATCCCATACACAACAACCAACTTACTCGGGTTTGTGTTTCAGTCACTCACGCAACCCACTATAAGCGAATCATGAACGCATTGCAACACCCTACAGCAGGAATCCCTCATGCTTGCACAACACGGAGGGCACCATAGGACAGCACCAATAATAAAACATGCAACTCAAACCAATCATAGCAATTCATCAATCACCGATAGGACAACGAAAATCTACTCAGACATCATAGGATGGCAGCACATCATTGGATAATAATATGAAGCATAAAGCACCATGTTCAAGTAGAGGGTACAGCAGGTTGCAGGAGAGTGGATCGCTGAATATAGAAGGGGGAAGGTGATGGAGATGTTGGTGAAGATGACGACGGTGTTGGTGAAGATCGCGGTGATGCTGATGGCCCCCAGCAGCGCTCCAGCGCCACCGGAAGCAAGGGGGAGAGAGGCCCCCTTCTTCTTCTTCCTTGACCTCCTCCCTAGATGGGAGAAGGGTTTCCCCTCTGGTCCTTGGCTCCCATGGCTTGGGAGGGGCGATAGCCCCTCCGAGATTGGATCTATCTCTTTGTTTCTGCGTTCTATTATCCTTCCCCTTCACCGTTTCTTTTATATCTGGAGATCCGTAACTCCGATTGGGGTGAATCTTTCGCCCAGATTTTTCTCGTAAAATTAGCTTTCTTGTGGCAAAAGAAGGGCATCAACCGCCTTACGGGTGGCCCACGAGAGTCCAGGGCGCGCCCGGGGGGAGGGCGCGCCCCCCTGTCTCATGGCCACCTCGGATACTGTTTCGCGTTGATTCTTCCTCCGGAAAATCCCAAATATTCCAAAATAATTCTCCGTCCGTTTTTATCCCGTTTGGATTCTGTTTGATATTGATTTTCTGCGAAACATAAAACATGCAACAAATAGGAACTGGCACTGGGCACTGGATCAATATTGCCAAAAGTATATGAAAGTTGAAGAATATTGGCATGGACAATCAAAAATTATAGATACGACAGAGATGTATCAAGGTACCCCACTATCTATCTTAGGGTTCAGGGTGTGGGGGGGTCGCCGGCAGTGGCGGGGCGGTGGCGTGGGGATCGCCAGAGAAAAAGCTTAGCACGGGGGGGCTAGAGGGATGGCTGGGGCGGCGGCGGACCGACGGTGGGGAGTGTTATTGGGGCGGGCGGGGCGGCGCACCGCCGGCCATGGGCGGCAGGGGCTGCTGTTTGGCCGGTGGTGGCTGGCGGCTCAGGGGGTGGAGGTTGAAGATGAACTGCAGGTCCTTGATTTCGTATCGAACGGCTGCAAAATCGACTGGCCAGAGATGAAAAAGTCAGTCGACCGACGTGTAGCGTCACCTTGCTAGTGCGTTCAGTTTCGACGGCAAAATTCAGTTTCGACAGCAAAATTCAGTTTCGACAGTTAAGTTCAGCTTCGACAGTTAAGTTCAGTTTCGACAGTTAAGTTCAGTTTCAACAGTTAAATTCAGTTTCGACAGTTAAGTTCAGAGATGAGCGGCTGATGTATTTTACATCTAGCACTTTGTGGTTATGTATTTTACGTCATGTATTGGAGATGCTATTATAATTCCACTCAGGTTAACGTTGTCTCTCTTGTCCTACTTCAGCCTCGGCGTCGTACAACTCACCGGAGCTACTCCAACGATGAAACCCTGCATCACAGTGGAGCAGTACGACGCCTAAGATCTTCTTCCCCTCCTCCGACAGCCAAGTCAGCTGGAGCATCCTCACCGGCCAACCCAATCACGCTGAGATCGACATGGCTTCGCCAAAGAGGTTGTACACTTGTTGCATCTCTTTTTTACTCTACATGTTATATATATTGTCCATTGAGCACACGTAGTAATGGGAAATACGATTATTTTATCCTACTATATGACATGTAGTGAGGTACCAGACAACTTAGCTATCCGTGATGGACTCTCTTGAACGCCATCATTATTTATCTCTGCGCGTTTGAGCTCTGCATTTGTCGATGGGCCTCGGAGTTGAGCTAGTATGGCAGTAGCCTGGGTCCAAAGTAATAGAAGTGGCATAAAAACATTTTTTTAGTGTAGGATTTCGCTTGCTCAAGCCTGCCTACTAGAATCACCAGTGCTTGAAAGGAAAAGTGAATGAAAAACATAGGAATTGGAAAGTTTCCTATGGTACTACTTTTCATGAATTTGGTGCAAAGGAATGGAGCAAAGGAAAACTGTAGGATTTGTTCCTTCAGTGTCTCCTTGAAAGAAAAACCGTAGGAATTCTAATTCCCACTTGTCATCCTTTTCATATTCCTATTCATCAAGCACAAGACTAAGACATAGTAGCATAATAGCATTATACCGTACATTTTCTTGCGGTTTAACTTAATCTCACCATGCTTTTTTGCATCATGTGATCTTCCAATTGTTGTGAATCAAACACCCAGATTGACAGAAATCCTATGTTTTTAAATTCTCCATTTTGCACGTGCATTCCTATCCTATTCCTGTCTATTTCCTATCCCTGCATTGTTAGAATCCTCAAATTCAAACAAACCCTTACTCAATTACTTCTGTTACAGATATGTGTCAAAGAAAACCTTGTGTGGTTTGTCCTGCTCCTGCGGCGCTGTGTTCCACCCCAGCTTAGCTGCTCCAATGACGGAAGGGTTCACCACAGCAGGGATCCGCTCTCCAGACTATCTTTCGCCGCCTCAGATGTTCTTCCCCGCCACCGGCTGCCACGACAACTGCATTACCATCATCAACTGAGCAGATGACCTTGAGGACTACACGGGTCCGCAAGAGAGGTCGCACTCTTCCATGTCTGCTTACGTTATGCATCGCTTAATATGATGACATGCTACATTATCATCGTGTTCACCTATTAGACTCCGAGTCAGGTCCAAACTAATGCTGAAACTTGAGTTTTTAAATGGTTGTGGGGTACATATTGGGGCAGCAATCAGTACTATCTGTCTACTATCTGGTTAATCTCGGGTGTCTACTATGAGTTTCATGTTGGGTGCAAACAAACATTAAAGGAGCCATTATCTGTATTTTTTAACTAAAGCTATTATCTACCTGCCATCATTGGTTTTGGGTCTATCCATAGTTTGCTACCATCACTTTGGATTTGTGCATGCACTCCTTACATAATCTCATTATGTTTTATTCCTATGCATGCCAGTTATTGTACACAATGGAACTGATCATGTAGAGCAAAAGAGACGAGCCTTGTGTGGCAATAAAATTTCATGCACACGTCGCTCCATGGTGGGCACAAAGGCAGCCCCCCCCCCCTCCACCAATTTTGGATCGTAATCAAGAGGAAGATAACTGTTCTGAGGGGGATTTAGAAGGAGAAGACCACTCCTATTTACCCGATGAGGTCTTCGCTCTAACTTGGCATGCCGATGTTGGTAATATCATGCATATGGTGCCTTGCATTGCTTACTGTATACATTAAAGATGTCATCTACTTAGTTTAGACATGCTTTGTGTCAATGTCATCTGTTTAGTTTGTTTATCGTGTATGTGAATCATGCAATGCCATCTTGTTTAGCCAGGCATCATATATGTGAATTTTGCAATGCCACCCTGGTTAGCTAGTCATCTTATATGTGAATTATATCATGCCATCATTTTTTATTACGTGTTAAATTTGTCAACAATTTTAGTACATTCAATTTCTCTTCCTATGCATCAGCCATTCGGCACGGTCATGGAAAAATCTGGAGTGGAAACAAGGTCTTCAGAGCAGACAATGCTATCTGACGAAGCGCATGTTCTTGCTGGTTACCGATAGCTCCTTAGAGGAGGATTCAGAGATAGATGACCAGTCATATTCCCCCCCCCCCGAGGTGCATGCTCTAACTTGGTAGGGTTATGTTGCTCATATATATTGTGCGTATGGTATCTTGCATTTCTATGTCATTAGCTAAGTTTAGACATGCTTTGTGTGAATGCCACATGTTTAGTGTCTAATTACCATATATGTGAATTATGCAATGCCATCTTGTTGCAAGACATTATATATGTGAATTATGCAATGTTATCTTGTTGCAAGGCATTATGTATGAGAATTATGCAATGCCATGCTATTTAGGCAAGCGTCATATATGTGAATTATATCATGTCGTCCTTTTTTTGTATTTCTCATTGCTTTTGTCGACAATGTTTGTATATTCATCTGCTATTCATGTGCATCGGCCATTTGAATTGGTGATGGAGAAATCTGGAGTGAAAACAAGGTCTTCAGAGCAGACAATGCTACCTGCTGAAGCAGATATCTTGTTGGTTACAGATAGCTCTTCAGAGGAGGATTCAGAGGCAGATGACCAGTCCTATTATCCCCCTGAGGTGTATGCTCAAACTTGGCAGGGTTATATTACTCATATCATGCATATGTTGTATTGCAATGTTAGTTTTTACATCATATACACAATATTGAATGCCATCTCCTTAGTTGACACATCATATATGCGATTGCCCTCTGCTCACTTCCTTAGTATATAAATCATATATTTGAATTATGTCATGCCATGATGTTTACATAGACAACATGTATCTGAATTATGGCATGCCAACCCATTTTCTAAAGACATAATATAGTTATATCATCTCATCCTGTTTACATAGTCATCATATTTTAAATTATGTCATTCTATCCGTGAATTATATCATGCCATCATGTTTCCATCGACGACATGTTTGTGATTTATGGCATGCCAACCACTTTAATAGACACATCGTATAGTTATATCATGTCATCCTATTTACATAGTAATCATATTTTGAAGTATGTCATTCTATCCTATTTAGTTAGCCATCATACATGTGAAATTGTGTCATGCTATCATGTTTAATTAGCCATCATATATGTGAAATTATGCCCTGCTATGCTGTTTGGTTAGACAACATAAATGTGAATTATTTCATGCCATGTTTTCTTCCATACTATCCATTGCACCTGTCTATCTTACAATGTCTGTACATTCAATTACTTTTCTTGTTTGTCAGCCATTTCAATTGGAGTGAGTGATGGCAGTATCTGTGGGAGTAAAAACACGGTCTTCAGAAAAGATCGTGCTACCTGTTGATGCAGATAGAACCACAATTGTACTTGCCCAAGAACCAGCCCCCACCACACATAATGCACACTCATGTAGATTGTACCCCTACCCAGTTGGATAGAGAACCAGCTACACCCCTTCTAACCCCAACCCCAGCAGATAGTAACCCAGTTCCCGTTGACACAACACCTTCTCCACCACAGAGCACCCAAACACGAGTAGTTAGTAAGGCAACTACAGTGCCCAAAGCACGAGGACCACCACTCCGAACCCCAAGTCAACGCTTAAAGCAGAAGAAGAATTGTTCTCAGGTCAGGTTCCGTAGCTATGGTTCATACTACTTTGCTCTTGCATCACTGTATTTACTCATACCAACTAATTTCAAATTTGAAGGATGCAACTGAAACTCCAATGGCGCAATAGGTATGTTTTAAACCTGTTTCTTTAACGTGTTTGGCTGTTTGCTGTTGTAATTTGAAGGATGCACTGAAATTAAAAAGTTTTGCAAGGGATTTCAAAGAAGCACTCAAAATAAAGCTGTCTGGTTGGAATTCCGATATATCTAAATGGCAACTTTATTTCCGTGTAGTATTCCAACGAGTATAGAGGGTAATGAATTCATAATAAAAACTTTTATTTTTTTTCACTATATTTTTTATTTATAAATTTAAAAAATTGCAGGAATGTGTCTCGCTATTTTGTTTTTCATTTTATGCTCTGGTGGAACGGTAAAGAATTGGTCAAGCCGGTTTCCACGGTGAGTATTGTCCGTTACATGTTTAAGACCTTCGCCGTGAACTTTTCATATTAACTACATATATTTGTTTGTGCAAGATGGGTATGAGTTGAGGAAGCAGTTTTTATTATACTTGCTAAGACACCGTGGGAATGAAGCTAAAGACAACTTTCTAGATATTGTGAAAGAATTTCTTAAGTGCATCATCTAGATATTGATAGTTTTGTAATAGATGTTTAGTTCAAACATCGCTCAGTTTGTTAAATGGACATGTCGTTAATCTTTATTTTTGTTATCAATTTACATTACAAAATTGGACTCCAATTATTCAATAATTGTATTTGTGTTATATTTTTTATACATGTGAAATTTAACATTTGCAAACTATTTTAAGAGCCCGTGGCAACGCACGGGCACTCTACTAGTTTTCATGATGTAGAAACATGCACCACACTGTTGGTTTCATCTAACCATACATTAGGGAAGTAAATGTGCATATGGAGATCTCTATATTTGGAAGTAGTGAAGTCATGTAATGCTTACCATGTGTACATACCTATATTCGCCCTTCAGCAATCAATGGCTAGAATAATATCGTCACAAAAATTTTGCCCACAGAACACGAGTATATAACAATGCATGGTCTGTTAGTTACCTTGAAGAATTTGTTTGTGAGGACATAACATGATTACATAACATGCATGACATGGTAGTTTCCTGTGAAGAATCGTTTGCGAGATAACATGAGTATAACCATGCATGGCACTTCTATATTTTCAAACCCAGTATACATTTCCCTGTATTTTCCTCCCAGTTCCAACAGGGACATATCAATGTTGTTTCTTGCATTATCCTACTCATACTCTGAACAATGTTGATCTTACATTAACAATGCCTGTCCTTTTTGATATGATGCAGTGTCCCTACAGTTACTACCCTTTGTAATCACACCACCTTTGTCAAAAACAGGGAAGCACAACTGGTTCCTCGCTCGATCAGACGACGGCAAAAGACTGATGATCATTCAGACACATGAGCCGGAAAAGTTATATTGCAAAACCCCACTGTATATAAGCACCGTGAAATACGTGAGTATCCGGACAATGGTTGTTACATCTATGAGTAGGATACCAGCTTGTTGGGGCCTTCAGGATTTTTTAGTTGGAGGCGGGTAAACAGCCTTGGTTCACACTTTCTGTTTCTCAGACTCAATTATCCAATTAACCAAGAGATCACTGTTGGCAAGAACCTTGATGGCAAAGAGGCTCTGTTTGCTATGGAAAACTGTGTCTACACTGCGAGCCCTAGGAGTTTGGGAGCAAACTCCCCTGATTGTCAATGATACAGCCTGTAGCCAAAAGAAGGTGAGAATGACAAAGGCATCCGGATTAACTTTGATCATTGGATGTCTCAATTACGACAGGTAGTGATGTGGTTCAAGCCTTCAGGTTGATAGGTAATTGGGTTGTTGCATCGAAAGGATGGAGTACTAGTGTCTCCGGATCACTGGTCACTGAGGCGGGGCTGAAAATTATGATGGTTTTGAATCATCTATTCGAATGACTTTGTTGTATTTGCTGCTTGTTCTGGATGGGTAGTTCTTTGTTTTTTTATGCATATTCCTTGTCATTTGGTCGAAGGGGAGCCTTGGCGTAGTGGTAAAGCTACTGCCTTGTGACCATGAGGTCATGGGTTCAAGTCCTGGAAACAGCCTCTTACAGAAATGTAGGGAAAGGCTGCGTACTATAGACCCAAAGTGGTCGGACCCTTCCCTGGACCCTGCGCAAGCGGGAGCTACATGCACTAGGTTGCCCTTGTCATTTGGTCATCCTCGTCTATGTCATCTTACTATGTAATAGTTTCCTCTGTTTAGAATGTCATTCTCGCCTAGATCACGAGAGTCTGAGCGCTGCAGATGGGTGCGTTTTGGTGGTGTAGCAAGACTTCTTATGAACTATCATGTCTTGCTATTTATGTCAGTAGTAGTTGATAACCCACAAGTATAGGGGATCGAAACAGTTTTCGAGGTTAGAGTATTTAACCCAAATTTATTGATTCGACACAAGGGGATCCAAAGAATATTCTCAAGTATTAGCAGTTGAGTCGTCAATACAACCACACCTGGATAACGTAGTATCTGCATCAAAGTATTTAGTAGCAAAGTAGTATGGAAATAACGGTAACAGTAGCAAAAGTAACACTAGCAGTTGTGTAGTAATTGTAACAGTAGCAATGGTAAAGTAACTAAGCAAAGAACAATATGTGAAAAGCTCGTAGGCGATGGATAATTATGTCAGATGCGATTCCTCATGTAATAGTTATATCATAGGGTGACACAGAACTAGCTCCAGTTCATCAATGTAATGTAGGCATGTATTCCGAATATAGTCATACGTGCTTATAGAAAAGAACTTCCATGATATCTTTTGTCCTACCCTCCCATGACAGCGGGGTCCTATTGGAAACTAAGGGATATTAAGGACTCCTTTTAATAGAGTACCAGACCAAAGCATTAACACTTAGTGAATACATGAACTCCTCAAACTACGGTCATCACCGGTAAGTATCCCTATTATAGTCACTTCGCGGTTGACGGATCATAACACATAATAGGTGACTATAGACTTGCAAGATAGGATCAAGAACTCACATATATTCATGAAAACATAATAGGTTCAGATCTGAAATCATGGCACTCGGGCCCTAGTGACAAGCATTAAGCATAGCAAAGCCATAGCAACATCAATCTCAGAACATAGTGGATACTAGGGATCAAACCCTAACAAAACTAACTTGATTACATGGTAAATCTCATCCAACCCATCACCGTCCAGCAAGCCTACGATGGAATTACTCATGCACGGCGGTGAGCATCATGAAATTGGAGATGGAGGATGGTTAATGATGACGACAGCGATGAATCCCCTCTCCGGAGCCCCAAATAGACTCCAGATGAGCCCTCCCGAGAGAGTTTAGGGCTTGGCGGTGGCTACGTATCGTAAAACGCGATGAAACTTTCTCTTTGATTTTTTCTCTCCGAACGTGGATATATGGAGTTGGAGTTGAGGTCGGTGGAGGTCCAGGGGGACCGGGAGGCAGGGGCGTGCCCTGGGGGGCGCCCCCACCCTCGTGGACAAGGTGTGGGCCCCCTGGTGCTGATTCTTTCGCCAGTATTTTTTATTAATTCCAAAAAGTTGCTCCGTGGATTTTCAAGTCATTCTGAGAACTTTTATTTTTGCACAAAGATAACACCATGGCAGTTCTGCTAAAAACAACGTCAGTCTGGGTTAGTTCCATTCAAATCATGCAAGTTAGAGTCCAAAACAAGGGCAAAAGTGTTTGGAAAAGTAGATACAACAGAGACGTATCAACTCCCCCAAGCTTAAACCTTTGCTTGTCCTCAAGCAATTCATCTGACAAACTGAAAGTGATAAAGAAAAACTTTTACAAACTCTGTTTGCTCTTCTTGTTGGAAATATATAAAGCCATCATTCAAGTTTTCAGCAAAGATTATGAACTAACCATATTCACAATAACACTTAGGTCTAATGTTTACTCATATCAATGGCATAATCAACTAGTGAGCAATAATAATAAATCTCGGATGACAACACTTTCTCAAAACAATCATAATATGATATAACAAGATGGTATCTCGCTAGCCCTTTCTGAGACCGCAAAACATAAATGCAGAGCACCTTTGAAGATCAAGGACTGACTCAACATTGTAATTCATGGTAAAAGAGATCCAGTCATAGTCATACCCAATATAAATTAATAGTAATGCATGCAAATGACAGCGGTGCTCTCCAGCGGGTGCTTTTTAATAAGAGGGTGATGACTCAACACAAAAGTAAATAGATAGGCCCTTCACAGAGGGAAGCAGGGATTTGTAGAGGTGCCAGAGCTCAATTGAAATAGAGATAAATAACATTTTGAGCGGTATACTTTCAATGTCAACATAACAACTGAGAGATCTCGATATCTTCCATCCTACACACATTATAGGCGGTTCCCAAACAGAATTGTAAAGTTTATACTCCCTCACCACCAACAAGCATCAATCCATGGCTTGCCCGAAACAACGGGTGCTTCCAACTAACAACAATCCTAGGGGAGTTTTGTTTGCAATTATTTTGATTTGATTTGAGCATGGGACTGGGCATCCCGGTGACCAGCCATTTTCTCGTGAATGAGGAGCGGAGTCCACTCCTCTTGAGAATAACCTGCCTAACATGGAAGATACAGACAGCCCTAGTTGATACATGAGCTGTTCGAGCATACAAAAAGAATTTAATTTGAAGGTTTGGAGTTTGGCACATACAAATTTACTTGGAACGGCAGGTAGATACCGCATATAGGAAGGTATGGTGGACTCATATGGAATAACTTTGGGGTTTAAGGATTTTGGATGCACAATCAGTATTCCCGCTTAGTACAAGTGAAGGCTAGAAAGAGACTGGGAAGCGACCAACTAGAGAGAGACAACAGTCATGAACATGCATTAATATTAATCAACACTGAGTGCAAGCATGAGTAGGATATAATCCACCATGAACATAAATATCATGAAGGCTATGTTGATTTTGTTTCAACTACTTGAGTGAACATGTGCCAAGTCAAGTCACTCGAATCATTCAAAGGAGGATACCACCCTATGATACCACATCACAACCATTTTAATAGCATGTTGACACGCAAGGTAAACCATTATAAACTCCTACCTAATTAAGCATGGCATAAGTAACTATAATCTCTAATTGTCATTCCAAACATGTTTATTCATAATAGGCTGAATCAGGAACAATGAACTAATCATATTTACAAAAACAAGATAGGTCGAGTTCATACCAGCTTCTCTCATCTCAATCAGTTCATCATATATCCTCATTATTGCCTTTCACTTGCACGACCGAATGGTGTGTATAATAATAATAGTGCACGTGCATTGGACTAAGCTCGAATCTACAAGCATTCAATTCAAGGGAGAAGACAAGGTAATATGGGCTCTTGGCTAAATCAACAATAATGCATATGAGATCCACTCAATATTTTCATCATGGCCTTCTCCTCTCGACCCCCAAAGAAAATAAAAGAAATAAAACTATTTACACGGGAAAGCTCCCAACAAGCAAAAGAAGAACGAGAAATCTTTTTGGGTTTTCCTTTAATTACTACCACTACAGGCATGTAAAGTAAACTAGCTAAAAGTTATAGCTAATTTTTTTTGGGTTTTTCTTAAGGTTGTTCAAACACACAAGAAGAAAGCTAGAAAAATAAATTAAACTAGCATGGATAGTAGAATGAAAAAGTATGAGCACCGACAACTGGAATGAGTGTGTGAACATGAATGTAATGTCGGTGAGAAATACATACTCCCCCAAGCTTAGGCTTTTGGCCTAAGTTGGTCTATGCCCATGGATCGCGGCTACTCTCTTTGGTGTACTGAGGAGTATCATCAGAGTACCACCGGCTAGCGATCTCCTCCGGATCCCACTGATAAAAGGACGGTCGATAAGGGTCAAGTCGTGGTTCCAGATCAGGCTCTGGAGCTGATGTCTGGCCCCGATATGCATAAATGGCCTCCGGCCCGATGAGGTAAGTGCATGCAGTTAAGTCAAGCAAAGAGGGTGCAGGCAAGATAATAGTCTCACTGTGAGTTTTATGAAATCTCAAATTATACTTAAGCATCTTTTCATCATTTTTAACAATAAACTCATGTGCTACCATACTCTTATAATCTAGAAAGGTAGGGGGCAACAACTTTTCTTCTTTCTCATAATGCCTGATAGATATCCTGAAGTGTTTAGCAAGGCGTGAAGCATAGATGCCTCCAAAGATGGGGCCCTTTGTATGGTTCAGGCTTAATCTTTTAGCAACAATGGCGCCTAAACTAACAGTGTTATCACGAAATAAATCATGGCACAAGATAATTAAATCAGGAACACTAAGGTTTCCACAGTTTCCGCGACCAATTAAGCATCTACTAGCAAATATTACAAAGTAACGTAGAACAGGAAAGTGTATGCTAGTAATTCTTGCATCGGAAACCTTCCTCGTTTCCCCTACAGTAATCATATCAATAAATCCATCCACATCTTTAGGATGTGGTTCCTCTAGGCTGCCCTCGAATGGTATCTTGCAAACCGCACAAAATTCACGTAGTGGCATCTCCCTAGCCTCATCATATAAATGAAACTCTACCGAAGGAGCTGATTTATTAGGATGAAAATAAAAATTTTGCACGAAAGTATTGGTGAGTAAGAGATACTGTTCGAGCTGGTCGTGGAGGAAGTCGGCGAGACCCACATCACTAGCCAAAGAATAAAAATCATCGTAAATCCCGGCTGCTCTCAAGAACTCATCACAAGGCCATTCACACAGCCGAACTTTCACGACACGAGGGAGATTATACTTGGGTTTTTTATTCTCCTTACTTTGTTTATCCTTTGAGCTTTGGATAGAGGGGCCCCTCAAAAATCTCTTAGTCATTTCCTGAAAATTTCTGAAATTTTTAGTAACTCAAAATAAAAGTGAACCAAACTCAACAAAATTGATAGCAACTACTCCCACAAGTGCCTAGAGACTATATCATGCATTAGAACTACTTGGGACCATATAAAATTGACATGCAAGCTCAAGAATAGGGTCACCTAGGAAACAAAAATTTGCAATGAATAAAGCACTAGAACAAAAACTAATTGGACCATTGGAGGAGTCACATACCAAAGAACAATCCCCCAAAGCAGTTTTGTGAATGGAGCTTTGAGCAAGGAGATTGAAATGGCAGCAAAATGAGCTAGAACTCGTGCTTGAGCTGGATAGTGATTTTTTTTGGGAGGAAGAAGAAGAGCATGGGTGTAGGAATAAGTGGGGGGCACCATGGGCCCACGAGGCAGGGGGCGCGCCCTATAGGGGTGGGTGCGCCCTGGACCCTCGTGGCCAGGTGCTTTCTCCCCTGCTGTGTTCTTAGTGCCAAATATTCTCAAATATTCTAGAAAAAATGATACTAAATTTTCAGGGCATTTGGAGAACTTTTATTTTTGGGATATTTTTTATTGCATGGATAATTCAGAAAATAGACAAAAAATACTATTTTTGCTTTATTTAATCTAAATAACAGAAAGTAAAAAGAGGGTACATAAGGTTGTGCTTTTTAACTTCATCCATCTCATGCTCATCAAAAGGAATCCACTAACAAGGTTGATCAAGTCTTGTTAACAAACTCATTCAGAATAACATGGAACCGGAGAAATTTCGAATAACACTAGGTTACCTCAACGGGGATATGCACATCCCCAATAATAATAATATCATATTTCTTCTTGATAGTAGGAAAACGAAATTGAAAACCTTTAATAATAATCGATGGAATTTTTCCAATAGAATTGATACTGTGAACTTGAGGTTATTTCCTCGGAAAGTGTACCGTATGCTCATTACCATTAACATGAAAAGTGACATTGCCTTTGTTGCAATCAATAACAGGCCCTGCAGTATTCAAAAAAGGTCTACCAAGGATAATCGACATACCATCGTCCTAAGGAATATCAAGAATAACAAAGTCTGTTAAGATAGCAACGTTTGCAACTACAACAGGCACAGCCTTACAAATACCGACAGGTATAGTAGTTGATTTATCGGCCATTTGCAAAGATATTTCACTAGGTGTCAACTTACTCAATTCAAGTCTACGATATAAAGAGAGAGGCATAACACTAACACCAGCTCCAAGATCACATAAAGCAGTTTTAACATAGTTTCTTTTAATGGAGCATGGTATAGTGGGTACTCGTGGATCTCCAAGTTTCTTTGGTATTCCACCCTTAAAAGTATAATTAGCAAGCATGGTGGAAATTTCAGCTTCCGGTATCTTTCTTTTATTTGTAATAATATCTTCCATGTACTTAGCATAAGGATTCACTTTAAGCATATCAGTCAAACGCATACGCAAAAAGATAGGTCTAATCATTTCAGCAAAGCGCTCAAAATCCTCATCATCCTTTTTCTTGGATGGCTTAGGAGGAAAAGGCATGGGTTTCTGAACCCATGGTTCTCTTTCTTTATCGTGCTTCCTAGCAACAAAGTCTCCCTTATCATAACGTTGATTCTTTGATTGTCGGTTATCAAGATCAACAGCAGGTTCAATCTCTACATCATTATTATTGCTAGGTTGAGCATCAACATGAAAATTATCATTAACATTATCACTAGGTTCATGTTCATCACCAGATTGTGTTTCAGCATCAGAAATAGAAATATCATTGGGATTCTCAGATGTGTCAACAACAAGTTCACTAGAAGCATGCAAAGTCCTATCATTTTTCTTCTTCTTCCTAGAAGGACTAGGTGCATCAACATTATTTCTCTGAGAATCTTGCTCAATTCTCTTAGGGTGGCCCTCAGGATACAAAGGTTCCTGAGTCATTTTACCCGTTCTAGTTGCTACTCTAACAGCAAACTCATGTTTATTATTTAATTCATCGAGCAAATCATTTTGAGCCTTAAGCACTTGTTCTACTTGAGTGGTAACCATAGAAGCATGTTTAGTAATGAGTTTAAGTTCACCCTTAACTCTAGACATATAATCACTCAAGTGTCCAATCATATAAGCATTATTTTTCAATTGCCTACCAACATAAGCATTGAAGTTTTCTTGTTTAGCCATAAAGTCATCAAATTCATCCAAGCATTAGCTAGCAAACTTTGTAGACGGAATTTCAACTTTATCATATCTATAGAAAGAATTTACCTTTACTACCTGTGTCGGATTATCAAGACCATGTATTTCTACAACAGGGGGTAAATTCTTAACATCTTTAGCTTTAATACCTTTTTATTTCATAGATTTCTTTGCCTCTTACATATCTTCTGGACTGAGAAATAGAACACCTCTTTTCTTCGGAGTCGGTTTAGGAGTTGGCTCAGGAGTTGGCTTAGGAAGTGTCCAATTATTTTCATTAGTCAACATATTATTCAATAGCAATTCAGCTTGATCGACAGTTCTTTCCCTGAAAACACAACCAGCACAACTATCCAGGTTGTCTTTGGAAGCATCAGTTAGTCCATTATAAAAGATATCAAGTATTTCATTTTTCTTGAGAGGATGATCAGGCAAAGCATTAAGTAATCGGAGAAGCCTCCCCCAAGCTTGTGGGAGACTCTCTTCTTCAATTTGCACAAAATTATATATTTCCCTTAAAGCAGCTTGTTTCTTATGAGCAGGGAAATATTTAGCAGAGAAGTAATAAATCATATCCTGGGGACTACGCACACAACCAGGATCAAGAGAATTAAACCATGTTTTAGCATCACCCTTTAATGAGAATGGAAATATCTTAAGGATATAGTAGTAGCGAGATTTTTCATCTTTAGTGAATAGGGTGGCTATCATTCAATTTAGTAAGATGTGTCACAACAGTTTCAGATTCATAGCCATAAAAAGGATCAGATTCAACCAAAGTAATTATATCAGGATCGACAGCGAAATCATAATCCTCATCAGTAATAAAAATAGGTGAAGTAGCAAAAGCAGGGTCATATTTCATTCTATCATTCAGAGACTTCTGTTTCAGCTTAGCTAATAACTTCTTAAGATCAGATCTATCATTGCAAGCAAGAAAATCTCTAGCATTTTCTTCATCCATAACATAACCCTCAAGAACAACAGGTAATTCATATTTAGGGGGAGAACCTTCATCATCACTATCATTAATAATATCAGTTTCAATAATTTCATTCTCTCTAGCCCTAGCAAGTTGTTCATCAAGAAATTTACCTAATGGCACAATAGTATCAAGCACAGAAGTAGTTTCATCATAAGTATCATGCATAGCAGAAGTGGCATCATTAATAACATGCGACATATCAGAATTCATAGCAGAAGTAGGTTTAGGTGTCGCATGCTTACTCATAACAGAAGGAGAATCAAGTGCAGAGCTAGATGGCAGTTCCTTACATCCCCTCGTAGTTGAGGGATAAATCTTAGTTCTTTCGTCTTACAAGTTCCTCATAGTGACCAGCAGATATAAGTCCCAAGTGACTCAAAAAATAGAGCTATGCTCCCTGGCAACAGCGCCAGAAAATAGTCTTGATAACCCACAAGCATAGGGAATCGCAACAGTTTTCGAGGGTAGAGTATTCAACCCAAATTTATTGATTCGACACTAGGGGAGCCAAAGAATATTCTCAAGTATTAGTAGTTGAGTTGTCAATTCAACCACACATGGATAACTTAGTATCTGCAGCAAAGTATTTAGTAGAAAATTAGTATGGAAATAACAGTAACAGTAGCAAAAGTAACAGTAGCAGTTGTGAAGTAATTGTAAGAGTAGCAACGGTAAAGTAACTAAGCAAAGAACAATATGTGAAAAGCTCGTAGGCATTGGATCAGTGATGGATAATTATGTCAAATGCGATTCCTCATGTAATAGTTCTATCATAGGGTGACACAGAACTAGCTCGAGTTCATCAATGTAATGTAGGCATGTATTCCGAATATAGTCATACGTGCTTATGGGAAAGAACTTGCATGACATCTTTTGTCCTACCCTCCCGTGGCAGCGGAGTCCTATTGGAAACTAAGGGATATTAGGGCCTCCTTTTAATAGAGTACCGGACCAAAGCATTAACACTTAGTGAATACATGAACTCCTCAAACTACGGTCATCACCGGTAAGTATCCCAATTATTGTCACTTCGGGGTTAACGGATCATAACACATAATAGGTGACTATAGACTTGCAAGATAGGATCAAGATCTCACATATATTCATGAAAACATAATAGGTTCAGATCTGAAATCATGGCACTCAGGCCCTAGTGACAAGCATTAAGCATAGCAAAGTCATAGCAACTCAATCTCAGAACATAGTGGATACTAGGGATCAAACCCTAACAAAACTAACTCGATTACATGGTAAATCTCATCCAACCCATCACCGTCCAGCAAGTCTATGATGGAATTACTCACGCACAACGGTGAGCATCATGAAATTGGTGATGGAGGATGGTTAATGATGACGACAGCGACGGATTTCCCTCTCTGGAGCCCCGAACGGACTCCAGATCAGCCCTCCCGAGAGAGTTTAGGGCTTGGCGGCGGCTCCGTATCGTAAAACGCGATGAAACTTTCTCTCTGATTCTTTTATCTCCAAATGTGGATATATGGAGTTGGAGTTGAGGTCGGTGGAGGTCCAGGGGGCCCACAAGGCAGGGGTCGCGGCCTAGGGGGGCACCCCCCACCCTTGTGGACAGGGTGTGGGCCCCTGGTGCTGATTCTTTCGCTAGTATTTTTTATTAATTCCAAAAGGTTGCTTCGTGGATTTTCAGGTCATTTCGAGAACTTTTATTTCTGCACAAAAATAACACCATGGCAGTTCTGCTGAAAACAGCGTCAGTCCGAGTTAGCTCCATTCAAATCATGCAAGTTAGAGTCCAAAACAAGGGAAAAAGTGTTTGGAAAATTAGATACGACGGAGACGTATCAGTAGTCACTAGTCAGTGTTTGAATTTTGTATATATCATTCGAACTGTTTATTGTCTCGAACTACTGGTGGGCTAAATGAGGGCATCACCATTCTCCAGTGTTCAGAGTATATCTCCTTTTTTCAAGTTATATAATTTGAGCTCAGTGTCTTTTCAATGATGTACACTTGTTTGGGCCAGTGAGGTGTCATTGAATATGGGCCGAGTAGTAACGCAATGCCAAACAGGTTAAATATGACTCTCAGGCCGGGCTTTCAAAAGATCCTCAAAAAAAAGTCGGGCTCTCCAAAAAAGAAAGAATAAGGACTCTTAGTCCGACATGTGGGCGCCACCGGTGTTTTCGTGCGCTTGCGCGCCGAGAGCATATTGGCGCTTGTTCGAAATTCATGCTACCTTTTCATCCCCATTCTCCCGCCCCTCCCCCACCTCTGGAATCTCGATTCCTACTCCAGTTCCCCCGAATCCCCCTCATGTGCTCCCTGTACTCAAGCGCACTATTGAAAGCACAAGTGCTCCCTAGGTGGTTTTGGTAATTAATGCCAACATATCTCTTGTTGGACTAACACTTTTATCTAGTATGTTTCAGATAAGTTCAACAATGGAGTGGCATGGACTAAAGGATGTGGGAACTCCTTCAAGATGCTAAGGACAAAGGATTGGCTAAAGCTTCAAGCTCAAGACTCTTCATTTTACATTTTAGTGATCCAAGATCACATTGAGTCTATAGGAAAAGCCAATACTATCAAGGAGGGATGAGGTGTTGCTTAATGAGCCTCTTGCTTCAAGTGCTTAGTGATATGCTCCAAATACCCTCAACTACTTTCCCACATCCACACATATGTCCTAAACCTAAAGTCAAACTCGGCCCCACCAACTATTTCTATCCGGCGCCACCGAGTTTTGATGTCTTAGCCACTGCCTGTCAGGACCCCGACTCAATGCCACATCGATCTAGCATGTAACACCTCATATCACTTTGCGGCCTCACGCACGGTATTCCACTGGTGTCGCCTTACCTTAGCCCGGGACCGTTTGCGCCTTTTGGCACACGTATATGACAGTGTCGCTAGCATCCATATGATAAAGAGCCCGGGCTGACATGGCTAGTCGTAAACCCAAAGTGGCACAGACTTACAGGGACAGGCATCCATGACCCAGCTTCGAACGTGTCGGTCATCAGCAAGTGGGTCCGGGCTGTAGCACTGGGCTAGCAGGACTCCGGTAAACCGGGCTGTAGCGGGCTAACAGGACTCCGGTACTCAAAGCGTGACATTTCCCCAAAGGGACAGACACAGGAACGAAGAAGGACACATGCCGGCCAGCCTAAGTGTTCCGGAGCAGTAGCAAGCTACCATGGCTCAGTGGAAACACTAGGAGACATTTCCCGGTAAGAGAGGCTACTAAAGATAAACAACTAGATGGTCAGATCCCACACATACCAAGCATTTCAATAACATACACACAATATGCTCGATATGTGCAATACAACATGGCATCACAAAATGACTCTACTACTCAAGTAGTTTATTCAATAGGCTCCGAGGAGCGAGATATTACAAACATGGTCTCATGACCCAACACTCAGAGCATACAAGTCAAAGCACAAGCGGAAGCTATCATGTCTGAGTACAGACAACTATAAATGAAAAAGGCTGAGAAGCCTGACTATCTATCAGATCCTGCCGAGGGCACAAGATCGTAGCTGAGGTATCAAGCTAAACGTCGAAGTCCACGTGAAACTACTAGCGAGACCGAAGTCTCTCTGCAAAAACATAAAATAGGCAAACGTGAGTACAAATGTACCCAGCAAGACTTACATCAGAACTATCTACATATGCATCATTATCAACAAAGGGATGGTGGGGTTTAACTGCAGCAAGCCAGCTTTGACTCGGTGGCTATCCTAAACTACGACTGCAACGTAACTCTTTTGAGGTGGCGCACACGAGTCCACATAATCACCATAGCAATACACCACTATGGATCCGCTCCCGTCCCCCTACGAGAATGCCATCCATAGCACTCACGCTTATCTTGCGTATTTTAGAGTATCCACTTTCACTTGTCTATGAACTGATATAAGCAACCCAGAGGTCCTTTTCCGTGGACACGGCTATTCGAATAGATTAGGTTAACCCTGCAGGGGTGTACTTCTTCACACACGCTCTCACCACTTACCGCCGTTTACACGACATGTACTCGGCAACCTTCAAGCGGAAGCCCAACGTGGGTGTCGGCCACGGCCTACCTAAACACTCAAGTCTCTAGTCCAGGTTTATCGCCTATTCGTGTTCCATCCATGAGGAGATCCGGCCGGAGTTTCGCTCACAGCCCCAAACGATGTGAACAGGGTTCCCGAGACACCAAACGGGCGCCCGGTACACCGTGCCACGTGCCTACCGCATCACAGCCCACCCCTACGGTCAGCGCTGCGCACGGCCTCCAGCATACTACAAACACCAGAAACTACTTGCAACTCCTGGACAGAGGACAAGGGTGATTAAGAAGCCGAGAGGGTCCATTGGTTTCGGGCCCAATGCGTGGTAGTAGCTGAATCATGGATCACAAACACAGAAGTCAGTTCCTGAGGACGGCTGCAATGAGACAACCCACCATGTACTCCTACATGGCCTCTCACCGCTACCTTTACCAAATCGTGTTCACACACTTAGCTCACACACAGTAGGACATGTTCACACACCTCTGATTCATCCCCGATGAATCAGACCTGACTCAACTCTAAGCAGTAGCAGGCATGACAAACAAGCATGAATGAGTAGGCACATCAGGGCTCAAACAACTCCTACTCATGCTAGTGGGTTTCATCTAATTACTGTGGAATGACAGGTCATGCAGAGGATAAAGGGGTTCAGCTACCGCAGCAAGTAACAAATATGTCGTTGTTGTCCTAATGCAGTAAAAGAGAGCAGGAGCGAGAGAGTAGGATTGTATCGGAATGGACAAGGGGGTTTTGCTTGCCTGGCACTTCTGAAGATAACATTGAGTCTTCATCAGTGTCAACGATCACAACGTCGGAACATCCTCTACTGGGAGGGAACAGATACCGGCAACAAAGAAGAAATACAATCAATGCAGTGCACAATATGATGCATGCTCATGACATGGCAATATGAATGTGTTTTGGGCTAATGCAACTAGCAACAGATTAAATGAAGTTGGTTTGAATACAAGATTCAAATTCAAACTCCATATATGGTTATTTAAATGCCCTTTATTTGATTTGTGCTAAACAGCAGCTATAAGTTGTTCTAGCATGCATGAAAATGGTACAGATGGATTCCTTGAATTTTTCTGATAATTTTTCATATATAAATTATTTAATTTGGAGTTACGGTTGAATTTCTATGATTTTTAGAAGTTTTTACAATTTTCTGGAATTTTCTGATTATTTAGAATTAAAATAATTCCAGAAAATGAATTATGGCGTCAGCATGTCATCACCTTGACGTCAGCAGGTCAACAGGGCGCCTCCAGGTCAAACCTGACCAGTGGGGTCCACTGGTCAGTGACCCAGGGCTGTTTAGTGTCAATGGCAGGTGGGGCCGGGTCAAAGGCCACGTCAGCATGGTCAAAGCTGACGTGTGGGGCCACTGTGATTAATCTAAACTAACAGAAGTTTAAGCCGTGGTTAATTAAGGGCATGGGGCCCAGCTGTCAGTGTCACAAAGCGGTGATTAGTGGCTAATTAAGCCAGCCACGTCACTAGCCACCGGAGTTCGGCCGGCGGCGACCCGGAACGCGGCGGAAGTTCACCGGGGTTGCGCTACGGGCGACGGCTGGACGCGCGAAGGGCACCAGAAGGTAGCCCGTGCCCGTGCGCACCTAGGGGGGGCAACGGGAGGTGCGGGGGTGGACGGAGTCCGCCGGAGTGGAGCCCGAGGCGGCGGCCGGAGCTCGGGTGGGTGCGGGGTTAGTGCTGCGGCTTGCAAACAAGCTAGCTGCCACGCTAGCGTTGCTCCACGGGTCGTTGCGAGTGCAACGGACGCACGCGCGGGGCCATTTGGTCACCGGGGCTTCGCCGGCGACGAGTCCGTGCGGCGGAGCGTCTCGGCTCCGGTAGAGGGGGCGGCTAGAGCTCGAAATCGAACTTGGGGTTAGGGGGAAACGGAGCAGGGACTCACGGGGATCGTGCAGGGAGGGTCAGCGAGCTCGGGGGCGCGCCGGAGTGGCCGAATTCGACGGAGAACGGCGCCGGGGCCGAAGCTCGGAGATGATGACGATGGCGGCTGCTCGGGGCCCTTCCGGTCACGTGGCTCGGTGAGGGGGTTGGCGACGAGGTGCAGGAGCTCGGGAGCACGTCGGAGAGGGGAGGGGGTGGCCGTGGTCATGGGTACGGCGACGATGGCGGCGAGCTCCGCTCGGTGGTGTGCGCGAGAGGGAAACAGAAGAGGGAATGGGGTCCAGGGGGAGAGAGGGGAGGTGCAGGGGGCGAGGGCGGCTCCGTGGCGTCGCGAGGGAGTCGGGGAGGCTGCCACGGCGAAGCAGGAGGTGGCCGGCGCTCTTCGGGCGCGCGCCACGCCTCGCCTCTGCCTACTGGCAGAGGAAGAAGAGGACAAGGAGGGAGGTGGGCTGGGCCGGCTGGAGGGGGGGCTGGGCCAGGTAGGCTGCGGTAAGTGGCCCAGGTAAGCTCTGTTCTTTTTATTTTATTTCAATTTTCTATTTTGCAGGTTTGTTTTGAATTTGGTTTTGAAACCAATTCAATTTATTTTGCTTCTGACAATATTTTTAGGAGCTAAAAGAATTAAAACAATGCTCCACAAAATATTTCAGAATTATTGGACCTATATTTATTTAATAGTAGATATAAATCCAATTCAAATAATTATTGATTTAATTCAAATGCCCAAATTAAATGTTTCTGAGACACCAAAAATATTGGTTTGGATTTTACCTCTTGCCAATATTTCCAGAGGATATCAGGAACATTTTCTTGGACACATTTGAGAAGATTTAATTGTTGGTTATTTTTAGAGGTTTCTGAGGCTTTGAAAATTCCTCAATTCAAATTTCATTTGAATTTAAACATGATGCAGCAAGAGGTCTAGCCTAGTGCATTACCAGAAGCTAGGGATGTGACAACTCACCCCCACTAAACAAGAATCTCGTCTCGAGATTCAAGCGTAGGGTAGGATGAAGGGGAAGCGGAAACTAGTACAATCTTCACGATCCAGGTTGCACTTCAAATGAACGTTGATTTCAACACCATCTTTGCCTTGTCGTCTTGCTCTGAGAAATCCTGCCAACATGGCCTGGAGGGAAGGAGACTCTAGAAGGGTCGATCTTCTCGAAGGTCGAACAACTCAGGATTAACTCACGGAATGAGACATAGAACCATCTCTCGAGTTGAGACATGAGATACACATCCATAGGAATGGAGTGAAGCAGATGACGAAGGTTCACTAGGTAGACCACAATTTCACGCTTAAGAAGGTGGTAAACGATTGTCAACGTAGCGAGGAGTTGAGTTGCCATGATACCATAACGATACACCTTAGGGAAGGTGACTCGTAGAGATATCCCCTTAAGTGGCAAAAAGAATTACTTTTGATTCAAAGATCATTGAAACTCTTTAAACCAGCCTAAGGCAATTCTCGAGCGATCGTTTGGAGGGGGTCAGTAGAATGGCATACTCGGACTTGGATGATGTGGATTACCTTGTTGAAGACAACGCAATGGATGAATTTACTTATCACCGGAAATGGAAGGGACATTGGTGGTGCAAGCTGGGAACAAAATGCAAATGCTGGGAACGATTCTGGTAACTGGGGAAGAACCCAACAATAGAGAGTGAATTCACTGTTGGAGTGGTTATAGCATAACCGAGGAAATCTGGGGCAATCCCAGCTAGTGCCGATGATAACACGTAGCGCTTGTGCGTGCTCTCAAGAACTTGAGCATTTCCATATTCATCAAGGTTTTACCAACATCCGTGTCAAGGGTCCGGTAACACAACTTACTACCATGATTAATGGTGATGGAGGATGCAGATGCAAAGGAAGATAACACCTTCTCAGATTACACCTTAGCAAAGCCAAGGAACAAAATCTGGATGATCGACCGAGAGACATTTAGCACTCCGCTTCTAATGTTCTCCTTGATGTGCTAGTGTATCCCATTCATAGATACGGTTTGATAACTAGAACATCAAGTAAAGGTCGGACTTCGGGAACACAACAAATCATAAGGCACAACTAGAGAGTAAATCCTACGAAGTCCTTATGGGAAGGTGGCCAACTTCATCAATCAAGATATTATAATAACAGGTCTTCCGGCTGGGTGTGTTGGCCACGACATCCACTTTACCGGTTATCGCGCGACCAATATTATAGTTCTTGGGAAATGTTCCAAACCATCATATCTGCCTGAGACTCAGATCTGGTTGGTGTCAGGATATTCCAGACTCATCGAGTCTAGGAAGAAAAACGAAAGTTTGCATCACAAATCGACGAGATGACGTTGCGAGATTCTCGGAAGATGAACTACGATAGCAAGCTCCAAAACATGAGCTGGTTCTGCTACAATCATGTGAACACGTTGTCCAAGACAAGCATGACCACAAAGTAGTCTTATAATAAAACACTACCGAGTTCAGGTTGGGAACCATCAGCGAGGATATCGAAGTTCTTTCATAAGTCCGGATTAGCTCTTATGGAGGAACTCCTCCTTGAACAAATCAATCAGTGGCTTGGTGTGCTAGGGATACATATAGATTGAAGGTTGCAACTCTTCAAACCACAGCATTCTTCGCACGTGTGCATGACTGATTTGGAATGATTCCAAAGAAAGCAACATTGACTTTCTCGAATCCACGGCGGCAACTTGCATCAGATGCACATGAATTAAAGGAAGTCACTACCTTCATCCAAACATATGCTTCATGGGCTAGCATGAACAAATGCTTTCAAAAGTTTCCAACACTAGCTTAATGTTCAGCAAAATTATGGAGAAGACAAGGATGTTGTCAATGGGCACAACAACAATTCATCTGGGTTTCCTTTTAAAAGGAATTCCATAGTTAAGTGAACAAGTGATAGCATTGGTCAGACCTAAAAGATATAATGGTGTATGCTCGAGGGATCAACCACGAAATAAGACAACATTACGAGCATCGTTGGTACTGATTTGATTTGACGATAGCCCACACTCAAATCAAAGGATTGATAAGACAATAGGTCCAGCAACTGATCACAAGGACCAATCGATGAAGATATCATCTTTCTTCAACACACACTACACAAGAATATCCCTTTGGATGAACTAAATCGGGCAAGCTTCTATCTTCCAACTCTCCAAGTTGATGCATAGCTTAACCAACTAGCTCAGGGGTATCCAACACGGATTCTTGGAGAAAGGGTGGTTTACAGGATAAACCAACTTGATCACGAGCTTAACATAACAGTCAGGCGACAACCTGGTGATACTTTCGAGAAGATATTCGGAAAATCACGAACCACCGATATGTTACTAAGCTCGAGAACAATCTTGCTTTTCAGCGCAAGATGATATGATCAAATGAGCGAGGACTTGACAAAATCCTAACTCATCAATCAAAGAGTGCACCAGGAAATAAAGACTAGGTAGCACGATCAATCTTAGAATGGTGATTCAATAACCAACATACTAAGAATAAGATTATTGTCCATTAACTACCAAGCAATGGGATTGCTAGGAGTATTGAGTTCACACATCATGATTCACTTGTCGGCACTCCGGCTGCAACAACACGGAACCGAGGAATGAACAATGATGGCAAGAAGTATCACTGTACCAAGAGTTCATAGGATGGTGTGCAATTCCTATAACAATCCCGATATAAAGATGGTAATACTTCAGGGTAGAACAGGATCAAAGGCTGGATTAGCAATTTGATCTGCGGGGCACAACTTCTTTGACCCAATCCTGGATATGGAAGAGGTACTGGAGTTTGTTTCTCCTAGTCATTCTGCGATAGAATGGCTTGACAGACCACAAGAGTCATAGGCATCGATGAACGAACGCACGCATACTCTTGACTATCAATTGATAGACGAGGGTCAGAATGCAACTAAAGAGAACAACTCAAAGGAACATATAACTTTCTGAGTTGTGGATGCATAGATTAGTATGTCGAACCAAGTTCAACATATTTCTTCCGGATAACCCATGCAGAAAGGTAGAACTGGCAGAGTCACGATTTATGAATGGAGAACTCCTCAAGAGTACTCTAATTGTGATTTTTTTTGATCCAATAAAAATCTGCCATAAGTAGTTCATGGTATTTGGAAGAAGAAGATACCACGGACTTCAAGGACTATCGCAAAGGTTACTAATATCCTAAAGGCACTAGCAATTACTATCAACATGAAGTAGGTAGAGTGAATCTCGGGTTCAGAACCCAGGAGTAGAATACCTACTACTAAGTAGCATCACGGGATGCTTCCGAGAATAAAGGCCAGAATCTTCACACTAGGACACAAATCATGGCTAGACCACTAGATGATCCCCTAAGCACTTAGGGTCATAATAATAATTCCAACATATATGTCGAGGCAATAATTACCTCAACACAACAATTTGTGTGATTAATCTGACCAAAGGCACATCGGAAACAGGAGGAAGGGATTTGCAAATGCATCAGACTGTTTGGAAACCTGGGATGACTCGGACAGCATAACGGCTGTAAATGCTCAGAAAAGATTTGAGACATTCACAAAATGGTGGCATAACCACTCAGAAGCATGATATCAAGGTTTCGAGATCAACAATTAACATACGGAAGTAGTAGAAACTGAACTCAGACTTAAATCCAACAATCTTATAAGTCTACTGATTAGTAACACGTGATCCTAATAGAAAGAAGAGATAGCCTAGTTCTTAATCCCCGCAGGAAAGATAAGATGACTCAGATCAGAAGGGCATGAGGTATAAGGAGTAAAAAGAGCCTTACGTTCCATCCCATAATCAATTCCCTTATATAACTAAAGAATTTCTAGACTCAACTTCGACCAGTTTGGCTTGGTAATCCTACAGGCAGTCAAGCTCTGATACCAACGCTGTCAGGACCCCGACTCAATGCCACATCGATCTAGCATGTAACACCTCATATCACTTTGCGGCCTCACGCACGGTATTCCACGGGTGTCGCCTTACCTTAGCCCGGGACCGTTTGCGCCTTTTGGCACACGTATATGACAGTGTCGCTAGCATCCATATGATAAAGAGCCCGGGCTGACATGGCTAGTCGTAAACCCAAAGTGGCACAGACTTACAGGGACAGGCATCCATGACCCAGCTTCGAACGTGTCGGTCATCAGCAAGTGGGTCCGGGCTGTAGCACTGGGCTAGCAGGACTCCGGTAAACCGGGCTGTAGCGGGCTAACAGGACTCCGGTACTCAAAGCGTGACATTTCCCCAAAGGGACAGACACAGGAACGAAGAAGGACACATGCCGGCCAGCCTAAGTGTTCCGGAGCAGTAGCAAGCTACCATGGCTCAGTGGAAACACTAGGAGACATTTCCCGGTAAGAGAGGCTACTAAAGATAAACAACTAGATGGTCAGATCCCACACATACCAAGCATTTCAATAACATACACACAATATGCTCGATATGTGCAATACAACATGGCATCACAAAATGACTCTACTACTCAAGTAGTTTATTCAATAGGCTCCGAGGAGCGAGATATTACAAACATGGTCTCATGACCCAACACTCAGAGCATACAAGTCAAAGCACAAGCGGAAGCTATCATGTCTGAGTACAGACAACTATAAATGAAAAAGGCTGAGAAGCCTGACTATCTATCAGATCCTGCCGAGGGCACAAGATCGTAGCTGAGGTATCAAGCTAAACGTCGAAGTCCACGTGAAACTACTAGCGAGACCGAAGTCTCTCTGCAAAAACATAAAATAGGCAAACGTGAGTACAAATGTACCCAGCAAGACTTACATCAGAACTATCTACATATGCATCATTATCAACAAAGGGATGGTGGGGTTTAACTGCAGCAAGCCAGCTTTGACTCGGTGGCTATCCTAAACTACGACTGCAACGTAACTCTTTTGAGGTGGCGCACACGAGTCCACATAATCACCATAGCAATACACCACTATGGATCCGCTCCCGTCCCCCTACGAGAACGCCATCCATAGCACTCACGCTTATCTTGCGTATTTTAGAGTATCCACTTTCACTTGTCTATGAACTGATATAAGCAACCCAGAGGTCCTTTTCCGTGGACACGGCTATTCGAATAGATTAGGTTAACCCTGCAGGGGTGTACTTCTTCACACACGCTCTCACCACTTACCGCCGTTTACACGACATGTACTTGGCAACCTTCAAGCGGAAGCCCAACGTGGGTGTCGGCCACGGCCTACCTAAACACTCAAGTCTCTAGTCCAGGTTTATCGCCTATTCGGGTTCCATCCATGAGGAGATCCGGCCGGAGTTTCGCTCACAGCCCCAAACGATGTGAACAGGGTTCCCGAGACACCAAACGGGCGCCCGGTACACCGTGCCACGTGCCTACCGCATCACAGCCCACCCCTACGGTCAGCGCTGCGCACGGCCTCCAGCATACTACAAACACCAGAAACTACTTGCAACTCCTGGACAGAGGACAAGGGTGATTAAGAAGCCGAGAGGGTCCATTGGTTTCGGGCCCAATGCGTGGTAGTAGCTGAATCATGGATCACAAACACAGAACTCAGTTCCTGAGGACGGCTGCAATGAGACAACCCACCATGTACTCCTACATGGCCTCTCACCGGTACCTTTACCAAATCGTGTTCACACACTTAGCTCACACACAGTAGGACATGTTCACACACCTCTGATTCATCCCCGATGAATCAGACCTGACTCAACTCTAAGCAGTAGCAGGCATGACAAACAAGCATGAATGAGTAGGCACATCAAGGCTCAAACAACTCCTACTCATGCTAGTGGGTTTCATCTAATTACTGTGGAATGACAGGTCATGCAGAGGATAAAGGGGTTCAGCTACCGCAGCAAGTAACAAATATGTCGTTGTTGTCCTAATGCAGTAAAAGAGAGCAGGAGCGAGAGAGTAGGATTGTATCGGAATGGACAAGGGGGTTTTGCTTGCCTGGCACTTCTGAAGATAACATTGAGTCTTCATCAGTGTCAACGATCACAACGTCGGAACATCCTCTACTGGGAGGGAACAGATACCGGCAACAAAGAAGAAATACAATCAATGCAATGCACAATATGATGCATGCTCATGACATGGCAATATGAATGTGTTTTGGGCTAATGCAACTAGCAACAGATTAAATGAAGTTGGTTTGAATACAAGATTCAAATTCAAACTCCATATATGGTTATTTAAATGCCCTTTATTTGATTTGTGCTAAACAGCAGCTATAAGTTGTTCTAGCATGCATGAAAATGGTACAGATGGATTCCTTGAATTTTTCTGATAATTTTTCATATATAAATTATTTAATTTGGAGTTCGGTTGAATTTCTATGATTTTTAGAAGTTTTTACAATTTTCTGGAATTTTCTGATTATTTAGAATTAAAATAATTCCAGAAAATGAATTATGGCGTCAGCATGTCATCACCTTGACGTCAGCAGGTCAACAGGGCGCCTCCAGGTCAAACCTGACCAGTGGGGTCCACTGGTCAGTGACCCAGGGCTGTTTAGTGTCAATGGCAGGTGGGGCCGGGTCAAAGGCCACGTCAGCATGGTCAAAGCTGACGTGTGGGGCCACTGTGATTAATCTAAACTAACAGAAGTTTAAGCCGTGGTTAATTAAGGGCATGGGGCCCAGCTGTCAGTGTCACAAAGCGGTGATTAGTGGCTAATTAAGCCAGCCACGTCACTGGCCACCGGAGTTCGGCCGGCGGCGACCCGGAACGCGGCGGAAGTTCACCGGGGTTGCGCTACGGGCGACGGCTGGACGCGCGAAGGGCACCAGAAGGTAGCCCGTGCCCGTGCGCACCTAGGGGGGCCAACGGAGGTGCGAGGGTGGACGGAGTCCGCCGGAGTGGAGCCCGAGGCGGCGGCCGGAGCTCGGGTGGGTGCGGGGTTAGTGCTGCGGCTTGCAAACAAGCTAGCTGCCACGCTAGCGTTGCTCCACGGGTCGTTGCGAGTGCAACGGACGCACGCGCGGGGCCATTTGGTCACCGGGGCTTCGCCGGCGACGAGTCCGTGTGGCGGAGCGTCTCGGCTCCGGTAGAGGGGGCGGCTAGAGCTCGAAATCGAACTTGGGGTTAGGGGGAAACGGAGCAGGGACTCACGGGGATCGTGCAGGGAGGGTCAGCGAGCTCGGGGGCGCGCCGGAGTGGCCGAATTCGACGGAGAACGGCGCCGGGGCCGAAGCTCGGAGATGATGACGATGGCGGCTGCTCGGGGCCCTTCCGGTCACGTGGCTCGGTGAGGGGGTTGGCGACGAGGTGCAGGAGCTCGGGAGCACGTCGGAGAGGGGAGGGGGTGGCCGTGGTCATGGGTACGGCGACGATGGCGGCGAGCTCCGCTCGGTGGTGTGCGCGAGAGGGAAACAGAAGAGGGAATGGGGTCCAGGGGGAGAGAGGGGAGGTGCAGGGGGCGAGGGCGGCTCCGTGGCGTCGCGAGGGAGTCGGGGAGGCTGCCACGGCGAAGCAGGAGGTGGCCGGCGCTCTTCGGGCGCGCGCCACGCCTCGCCTCTGCCTACTGGCAGAGGAAGAAGAGGACAAGGAGGGAGGTGGGCTGGGCCGGCTGGGGGGGGGGCTGGGCCAGGTAGGCTGCGGTAAGTGGCCCAGGTAAGCTCTGTTCTTTTTATTTTATTTCAGTTTTCTATTTTGCAGGTTTGTTTTGAATTTGGTTTTGAAACCAATTCAATTTATTTTGCTTCTGACAATATTTTTAGGAGCTAAAAGAATTAAAACAATGCTCCACAAAATATTTCAGAATTATTGGACCTATATTTATTTAATAGTAGATATAAATCCAATTCAAATAATTATTGATTTAATTCAAATGCCCAAATTAAATGTTTCTTTGACACCAAAAATATTGGTTTGGATTTTACCTCTTGCCAATATTTCCAGAGGATATCAGGAACATTTTCTTGGACACATTTGAGAAGATTTAATTGTTGGTTATTTTTAGATGTTTCTGAGGCTTTGAAAATTCCTCAATTCAAATTTCATTTGAATTTAAACATGATGCAGCAAGAGGTCTAGCCTAGTGCATTACCAGAAGCTAGGGATGTGACACTGCCACAAACCCTAGGCAAATCGGTCTCACCGATAGGGATCTCAGTCTCACTGAGATGGGATTGTAATCTCTCTGTGTATGTCCATAATCAAAATCGGTCTCACCGAGTTTGAGCAATCGGTACTACCAAGATTACAATGCAAACTTTCTGGTTAACTTATTACCAAAATTGATCCCATCGAGTTTGAGTAATCGGTCCAACCGAGTTTGCCTGACCAACTCTCTGGTTAGCTAATTACCAAAATCGGTCTCACCGAGTTTGTGTAATCGGTCTCACCGAGATTACGTTATGCCCTAACCCTAACCGAATCGATCTCACCGAGATGCATGTCAGTCCCACCGAAAATCACTAACGGCCACTAGGTTTACTAAATCGGTCTGACCGAGTCTGTTGAATCGGTCCCACCGAGTTTGGTAAATTGTGTGTAACGGTTAGATTTTGTGTGGAGGCTATATATACCCCGCCACCTCCTCTTCATTCGTGGAGAGAGCCATCAGACTGAACCTACACTTCCAGCATCCTATTTCTGAGAGATAACTACCTACTCATGTGTTGAGGCCAAGATATTCCATTCCTACCATATGAATCTTGATCTCTAGCCTTCCCCAAGTTGCTTTCCACTCAAATCCTCTTTCCACCAGATCCAAATCCTATGAGAGAGAGTTGAGTGTTGGCGAGACTATCATTTGAAGCACAAGAGCAAGGAGTTCATCATCAACGCACCATTTGTTACTTCTTGGAGAGTGGTGTCTCCTAGATTGGCTAGGTGTCACTTGGGAGCCTCCGACAAGATTGTGGAGTTGAACCAACGAGTTTGTAAGGGCAAGGAGATCGCCTACTTCGTGAAGATCTACCGCTAGTGAGGCAAGTCCTTCGTGGGCGACGGCCATGGTGGGATAGACAAGGTTGCTTCTTCGTGGACCCTTCATGGGTGGAGCCCTCCGTGGACTCACGCAACCGTTACCCTTCGTGGGTTGAAGTCTCCATCAATGTGGATGTACGATAGCACCACCTATCGGAACCACGCCAAAAACATTCGTGTCTCCAATTGCGTTCGAATCCTCCAAACCCTTCCCTTTACATTCTTGCAAGTTGCATGCTTTACTTTCCGCTGCTCATATACTCTTTGCATGCTTGCTTGATATGTGTTGTGAATGTTAAACTTGTGCCTAAACTCCACTTAAACTTTAAAAAGGTTTAAAATTGCAACTTTGGTACTTAGTGTCTAATCACCCCCCCCCCCCTCTAGACATCTCTTCTCAAGGTCCTACAAGTGGTATCAGAGCATTGGTCTCCATTGCCTTGGTTTAATCACCATTGGAGGAAGATGGATGAGTCTACTTTGGGGAGTCTTAGACATAGAGTGCCTATTCTTGATGGAGAGTATTTTCATGAGTGGAAAATGAGATGCTTGTAATTTTCAATCAATATCATTTAAACAAGTACATTGCTAGCCCTTGTGCACCTTATGTTGACCCTATGCATCCAACCCATGATGAGTCAATTGACATGGTTAGGAATCTTAGAACTGCCAAACTTATCATTAGAGGATTGCCTAGAAACTTGATTGGATGTTTGCCTACTTTTAAGTGTGCCTATACTATATGGAAATTTCTTGAGGAACGATTTCCAGATTATTCATTGAAAAATCTAGATGAAATTCTCGATAAGTCTATTGCTTTGAGTAAAATGAATACTAGTGATCCTATGTTTGGTGATCGTGCCAAAGGAAATGTTGGTATTATTAGTGATATTATTTCCGAAGCTATAAAAATTCATAGACAAGATCATTGTCAAACTCACTCTAAAGAATCACCCTCTCTAGGATTTGATCCACCACATGATGATGTTGAACATGGATACTATGATGAGGATGATGATAATGACTTCGATCTTGATGATGCAATGAGACATTTGTTCTTATGGCAAATCTTCGGGGATATATATCAGGAGGAAAGGAATGGGTTCTTGATAGTGGATGTACCGATCACATGAACAGAGATAAAGACATGTTTCGTGAGCTTGCCGATAATGATAGTCCTCGAAAGTATGTCACTTTCGGTGACAACTCAAAGGGTAAGGTGGTTGGCCTTGGTAAGGTGGCCATATCACATGATAGCTCCATACAAAATGTTATGCTCGTTGAATCTCTTGGTTACAACTTACTTTCAGTATCTAGACTTGCTGATTTTGGTTTCAATGTCCTATTTACTGAAGTAGATTGCCAAGTGTTTCATCAAGACAATCATAAAATGGTCTTTACCGGTGCGCGTAGAGGTGATCTATACATTGTTGATTTCACTAAAAAGGCTCAACCTAAAACTTGCTTCATTACTAAATCCTCAAAAGGCTGGTTATGGCATAGACGATTAGGTCATGTTGGTATGGGAAACCTTGACAAGCTTATTAAGGTAAATCATATCCTTGGAGTTAATGATGTCATATTTGATAAGGATAGACTTTGCAGTGCTTGTCAAGCAGGTAAACAGGTTGGAGGAAGGCATCCCGTGAAGAACATCATGACCACAAAGAGGCCACTTGAGCTACTTCACATGGATCTCTTTGGTCCCAACTCTTACAAGAGTCTCGGTGGAAATTCTTTTGGTCTAGTTATAGTTGATGATTTTTCAAGATTTACGTGGGTGTTCTTTCTCGATGATAAATCACAGGTCCAGAAGATCTTCAAAAACTTCGCTAGGAAGGCCCAAAATCAATTTGAAGTCAAGATCAAGAAGGTTCGCAGCGACAACGGAACGGAGTTCAAGAACGCAAATGTGGACACCTTTCTTGACGAAGAAGGGATTTCACACGAGTTCTCGACTACATACACACCTCAACAAAATGGAGTTGTTGAGAGGAAGAACCGGACGCTCATCGAAATGGTGAGAACGATGCTTGATGAGTACAAGACGCCAAAGCACTTTTGGGCAGAAGCGGTTGAGACAGCTTGTCATGCAACAAATCACTTGTATCTTCACAAGCTACTCGGCAAGACGACATATGAGCTCCTCACCGGTAGCAAACCCCAAGTTGGATACTTTCGAGTATTCAGCTCAAAGTGCTACTTGATAAGCATCGTCGTTCAAAATTTGCTCCTAAGTCTCATGAAGGTTTCCTCCTAGGTTATGGCTCAAACTCTCACACTTACCGTGTCTACAACAATTTCACCCAAAAGGTTGAAGAGACGGTAGATGTGAAGTTTGATGAATCTAACGGCTCGCAAGTAGAGCAATTGCCAATTGATGTAGGAGACAAAGATCCTTCGGAAGCAATCCAAGACTTGTCTATTGGCAAGTTTCGTCCAACGGAGGTGAAGGAGAGTACCTCGTCCATCCAAGTGGAAGCTTCTACTTCACGACAAGGTGAACCAAGAGTTGCTACAGAAGCATCCACAAGTGGGACACACCAACATGAAGAAAACAAGGAAGTGCATCAAGATGAACGTCAACAACCTCCTTATCCACCACGACAAGAGAACGACAACGCCAACAATGAAGAAGGCCAAGATGAAGAACAAGATGAAGAAGATGTTCAACAAAGACCCAAGCAAAAGCTTTCACGAGTTCGAGCAAGAATTGCTAAAGATCATCTCGTCGAGCAAATCTACAATGACATTCAAACCGGGAGAATCACTCGCTCTAAAACTCGTTTAGCTAACTTTTGTGAGAACTATTCTTTAATCTCTAGCATTGAACCTATGAAGGTTGAAGAAGCATTGGAAGATCCGGATTGGATAAATTCTATGCATGAAGAGCTACACAACTTTGAGAGGAACCAAGTTTGGACATTGGTTGAGAAGCCCGACAACAACCACAACATCATCGGTACCAAATGGGTGTTTTGCAACAAGCAAGATGAAGATGGAAAAGTAATTCGCAACAAAGCACGTCTCGTCGCCCAAGGCTACACACAAGTCAAAGGTATGGACTATGGTGAGACTTATGCCACCGTTGCTAGACTTGAGTCCATTCGCATCTTACTTGCCTATGCTAATCACCATGATATCACCTTGTACCAAATGGACATTAAAAGTGCTTTTCTAAATGGTGAAATAGAGGAGGAAGTTTATGTTAAGCAACCTCCCAGCTTTGTCAATCCTAAGAAACCCAATCATGTTTACAAACTTCACAAAGCTCTTTATGGTCTTAAACAAGCTCCTAGAGCATGGTATAAAGGCTTGACCAAGTTCCTTATTGAAAAAGGCGTTGAAATTGGGAAAATTGATTCAACACTTTTTACTAAAAGGGTTAATGGTGAACTATTTGTGTGCCAAATCTATGTTGATGATATTATATTTGGTTCAACTAACCCTCATTTTAGTGAAAAGTTTGGAAAGCTAATGTCGGAGAAGTTTGAGATGTCTATGATGAGTGAACTCAAATTCTTTCTTGGGTTGCAAATCAAGCAAACTAAGGAAGGTACTTTTGTTTCTCAAACGAAGTACACCAAGGACTTATTCAAGAAGTTCAATATGCAAGAATGCAAAGGTATGACTACACCCATGCCTACTAGTGGACATCTTGACTTAACCAAAGATGGTGAACCGGTTGATCAAAAGGTTTATCGCTCTATGATTGGTTCATTGTTCTATCTATGTGCTTCACATCCCGATATTATGCTAAGTGTGTGCATGTGTGCACGATATCAAGCTGCTCCTAAAGAATGTCATCTTAAGGCCGTAAAAAGGATAGTGAGATACTTAATCCATGCACCAAATTTTGGCATTTGGTATCCTAAGAGGGCCTCTTTCGATCTTGTTGGCTACTCCGACTCGGACTATGTTGGAGACAAGGTTGACAGAAAGTCCACTTCGGGTACTTGTCAATTTCTTGGTAGATCTCTTGTGTCTTGGTCCTCCAAGAAACAAAACTCGGTATCCTTATCCACCGCCGAAGCAGAATACATTGCCGCTGGTTCATGTTGTGCTCAATTACTTTGGATGACCCAAACTCTTAAAGATTATGGGATATATGTGAAACATGTTCCATTGCTTTGTGACAATGAAAGTGCTATCAAAATTGGTCATAATCCTGTGCAACATTCTTGAACTAAGCATATTGAAGTTCGTCATCATTTCATTCGAGATCATGTTGCTAAGGGTGACATTGATCTTAAGCATGTTTGCATCGAAAAGCAATTAGCAGATATATTCACTAAACCTCTTGATGAGAGAGTGTTTTGCAGGTTAAGAGGAGAATTGAACATCATTGATGCTTCAAACTTGGAGTAGAAACTCCATTGAATACATGCAAGACATGAGCTTATGACTAATCCTTGACATTTCTCTTATGATGAAAAGCTTATGTCTTGGATATATTTGTATCTTGTATGTTATCTAACCCATGTAGGTACTTGGTTGAATCAAATTCCATGAGATTGTAATCTACTCATATCTTGAGCAATCTCTACATCACCAAGTCTCTACACTATGGTGGTTAAAGACAAGGAAGCACAGAACCATTCAAACATATCCTTTGACAAATTCTATGTTGAGCTTCATGATTGTCATTTTTGGATACACAAGTGCTCTTCCTTGCAAGAACTAACCCATGTAGGTAGATCGACTCAAATTCCAAGTGGTGCTCCAAACTCTTGATGAGCTACATCAACCTTGAGCAACCCACACAAGTTCAACTACATGGACAACACCACCATTCAAGGTATGTTATTCCATCTTAGAGAAGCTTTACTCCAAGTCATGAGTTAAAGCAACTCGACAAGATGTGAATACATCAAGATGCTTAAACGGAAAATGGCAACCCCATTTTGAGCTTAAACGATGAGTATAACCTCTGATCAAGCGATCTCACTTGACTCCTAAGTCAATATACTCTAACATAGGCGACTTTGTCGCCGACCATCTCTAGATGAAGTTCTCTTGTGTTCTTTCCTGTGTTTTTGCATTTGTCTCATGCATATGTGTTTCCCCTTTCAAAAAAAACTTCTTCATCTAGATTTCTTTCTGTTTGCTCTGCATTTTCTGCATCAAATTCCTTGCACATCTTTCAGTTAGTTCCTTGCAAATATTTTTGAGATCTTACTAGTATAGTGAGCTGAGGTGACAAGTGTTTTCTCTGCGATGAACTCGGTTACACCAATTTGTTACCACTCGGTGCCACCGATTTCACAACAGGAAAAACAGCTTGCCACTTATTCTGTGTTATCTTTGATCCAGCTCCACTCAATGAATCTTGTCCTCGTGCAAGCATCACATTTTTATCATTGCTTTATGTTGTGACTCAAGGATCAAACCCATTCACGACAAATTCCAGAGGGGGGAGAGAGATTACATCTTTATCAAGCCCTTCTTGGAAATTTATGTCAAAGGGGGAGAGAGAGATCACATCAAAGCTTATCTTTTAGAGAGAGAGATCACATCAGAGAGAGAGTATCAACTTCTCAGGGGGAGAGAGATCCTTCAGGGAGAGAGAGAGAGAGATCTCCAGGGGAGAGAATACTAGTAGAATGTATTTCTCAAGGATCCCAGATGCTTGGTGTTCAAGAGGAGAGATGCCACATGTCTTCTTGAGGGGAAAGACATGTTCATATGTGCTTATTTGCATTAGTTTGCATTAGCTCTGTTCATTTATATCCTTCAGCTCTGACTTTCTGTTCCCTATCTTCTCCCAGTATCCTATGCTAGATTCAGGGGGAGCAAGACATCTAAGGGAAAGAAATCATTGAAATTCATTGCATATCTTTACTCTTGGGGACATGTCTAATCCAATGTAGTACTTAGTACTCACTCTCTACATGTCATCCCAGTCTTGGTATTCTTGTGGTTTCTTTTGTTTGCTCTGGCTAGTAGATGTATCTGTGTTATCTAACCTTGTTTACGCAGGTTCATTCCATCCTAAGCCAACTCAAGACTACAAGGTAAGTATATGCATCACAATCATGTAAATGAGGAACTCTTGCTGATGTACATACTGTTTGCAAGAAGGACTCATGGGCATGAAAGTATTTCCTTTAATATTTTTTGCTCTGATGCATATGGCCAAGATACATGTAACACATTGCCTGCTCTATCATGGTTATGCTCTCACATGCTTCTATATTTCATATTCACATGATTGCATACATGTAGGGGGAGCCCATGCTTGTTACATGTCTTTCCAAAGCTTTACTTGCTATTCTTTATATCTTTATCTAAAGTTGTGATGTATGTTGTCATCAATTACCAAAAAGGGGAAGATTGAAAGCATAAGTGCTCCCTAGGTGGTTTTGGTAATTAATGTCAACATATCTCTTGTTGGACTAACACTTTTATCTAGTATGTTTTAGATAAGTTCAACAATGGAGTGGCATGGACTAAAGGATGTGGGAACTCCTTCAAGATGCTAAGGACAAAGGATTGGCTCAAGCTTCAAGCTCAAGACTCTTCATTTTACATTTTAGTGATCTAAGATCACATTGAGTCTATAGGAAAAGCCAATACTATCAAGGAGGGATGAGGTGTTGCTTAATGAGCCTCTTGCTTCAAGTGCTTAGTGATATTCTCCAAATACCCTCAACTACTTTCCCACTTCCACACATATGTCCTAAACCTAAAGTCAAACTCAGCCCCACCGACTCTTCCTATCCGGCGCCACCGAGTTTTGATGTCTTAGCCATTGCCACAAACCCTAGGCAAATCGGTCTCACCGATAGGGATCTCGGTCTCACCGAGATGGGATTGTAATCTCTCTGTGTATGTCCATAATCAAAATCGGTCTCACCAAGTTTGAGCAATCGGTACTACCAAGATTACAATGCAAACTTTCTGGTTAACTTATTACCAAAATTGGTCCCATCGAGTTTGAGTAATCGGTCCAACCGAGTTTGCCTGACCAACTCTCTGGTTAGCTAATTACCAAAATCGGTCTCACCGAGTTTGTGTAATCGGTCTCACCGAGATTACGTTATGCCCTAACCCTAGCCGAATCGATCTCACCGAGATGCATGTCAGTCCCACCGAAAATCACTAACGGCGACTAGGTTTACTAAATCGGTCTAACCGAGTCTGGATCGGTCCCACCGAGTTTGGTAAATTGTGTGTAACGGTTAGATTTTGTGTGGAGGCTATATATACCCCTCCACCCCCTCTCCATTCGTGGAGAGAGCCATCAGACTGAACATACACTTCCAGCATCCTATTTCTGAGAGAGAACTACCTGCTCATGTGTTGAGGCCAAGATATTCCATTCCTACCATATGAATCTTGATCTCTAGCCTTCCCCAAGTTGCTTTCCACTCAAATCCTCTTTCCACCAGATCCAAATCCTATGAGAGAGAGTTGAGCGTTGGGGAGACTATCATTTGAAGCACAAGAGCAAGGAGTTCATCATCAATGCACCATTTGTTACTTCTTGGAGAGTGGTGTCTCCTAGATTGGCTAGGTGTCACTTGGGAGCCTCCGACAAGATTGTGGAGTTGAACCAAGGAGTTTGTAAGGGCGAGGAGATCGCCTACTTCGTGAAGATCTACCGCTAGTGAGGCAAGTCCTTCGTGGGCGACGACCATGGTGGGATAGACAAGGTTGCTTCTTCGTGGACCCTTCATGGGTGGAGCCCTCCGTGGACTCACGCAACCGTTACCCTTCGTGGGTTGAAGTCTCCATCAATGTGGATGTACGATAGCACCACCTATCGGAACCACGCCAAAAACATCTGTGTCTCCAATTGCGTTTGAATCCTCCAAACCCTTCCCTTTACATTCTTGCAAGTTGCATGCTTTACTTTCCGCTGCTCATATACTCTTTGCATGCTTGCTTGATATGTGTTGTGAATGTTAAACTTGTGCCTAAACTTCACTTAAACTTTAAAAAGGTTTAAAATTGCAACTTTGGTACTTAGTGTCTAATCACACCCCCCCCCTCTAGACACCTCTTCTCAAGGTCCTACAACTATCATGTCACCGGTCAACACGGATCTCCGAGCCAGAGATCCCGAGGTTCGTCCTGCCTTCGGTCGTTGCGTGCTGTCGCTCAACAGTGGCATGGCGGCGCTTGACGACCAATTTGCCGGCAAAGTGCTGATGGTAACCATCAACAGCGACCAGTCTCCCATCTCGCGGGACGACCTTGTCAAAGCTCTTGGCATTGCGCACGGCATCCAAATAAGTGACTTGCTCATCGAAGTCTGTCCGCCACCAGTTGATTTCTTTGTCAGGTTTCGGACAACTTTTGACTGCAGTCGTGTGTTCAAATCTTCCTGGTGTTTGTTCTGCGATGGCGCGTTGTTGAGATTTGATCGGTGGCACCCAGGATGGGGCTCGGTGCCCTCTGAGCTTTATTTTTTTAACAAAGCTTACCTTCCACGGCATGCCTCTTTGTGCTTGGAACAACGAGTCCATGAATGAGCTTATCAACGACCTTGGAGGTGCTCTCGTAAGTATGCTTGTTCCTCCAGACAGCTGGGCTCTAACGGTTATGGCATGGACGAAGAAGCCGTCCACCATACCGAAGGTGATTGGTGTTGTGATACCGGTGCAGGAACTGGGGTTGTACTATTCGTCACCACCAAGGCCACCGCGGACCACGTTAGGGATGTACCTGTATCGAGTGTTCGTGCATGTCGAAGAAGTGGTCAATCCATCAATCGAAGTCCTACCGCCGCCGCTAGTGCCAGGGTCCGTCGACGACGTCCATTATAGGAGTCAACGTCAGACTTTCCCCGTGTTGCTCGGAACGATGGATGGCACAGGGCCTACTCCATCGCGCGGCGGAGGCCACTACTTCTTTGGGAGAAGAGGCAGGGTTGGCTGCCTAGATGTTCTCTAATTTGAGGTAACAACTGAATCTTGTTAAATACTAGTTAAATCCGAGCTATGGGTGTGAAGCACTGATGTGCCAGTACATTTGATTGTGACCTGTTCTAATTTTGTACCTGAACTTTTTTAGAAGGTTTGTACGTCAAGTTAATGTGCTAGCAGAACCTATTGTGTTGTCTGTCTGTTTTCTTTGCACAACATTCAAGATATTTCCCCGTCATTGATAAAGACGATGAACCGCTATGCACGACTTTGTTGGTTTCAACATAGCCCTACCCGTAGCGATCCACTGCTTCCATACTAATTGTGCCGCCTGCGTGAAATTTTTGTATGCAAGTTCAATGTGCTATGATGTTCTATATGATTGTGTCAACTATATAAGTTTTTATTGAGCATCAGCAATGCATATGGCTGAAAGATGTATTTATGAGCATCGACCGATGGGTCTCTCTCTCTCTCACACACACACACACGCACACGCACACGCACACGCACACACGCACACATGCACAAGTGGGACCCGTTCAATTATTTTTTTTGCTCCTGACAGCTTTTAATTAGGTTCCACTCTAATCTAACTTTTCTCTTAAGTTATTAATTGAGCTCAGTGACTTCAAAAAGTTGTACAGAAGCCTTGTTTGGGACTTTACGGGGTCGCTGAATGTGGGCTGAGTAGCCATGTTAGGATGTACTGTACTACACAGGCCTTTTTTCAACATCAGCAATGCAACTGGGCCAACAATTGTACACAATATCCGGGTCAACTTGTTATTCTCCGCCTCGCTGGGCTGCAAACTTTCCTAGGACGTATGCATTAGGCTTAACAAATTAAGAAATAATAAATGAGATGTAATTATAATAACTGGGCAGTAACTATAAAAGAATGCACCAAACGCGTAATTAGTTTAAAAATATATTATTTTTGGAATTTGAAAATTTTAATTTCATTACTTGTTGCGCGCGTAATATTTCGTTGGATTTTAATGTAATACAACTTTATTTTGAAATTATATTTAATCTGACTAGAAATTTTGGATAAAAATATTTCGGATCCCATCAAAATGTGGAAATTTTTTTTGAATTCTGTTTTGAGCGGTTGGTTGAAATTATTAATCGTTGTCCTAGCTAGAAAATGGGTTGTACTTTTAACAAACTGTAAATTGGCTGTAGTAAATTCCATTAGAATTAAAAAATGGGTTGTACATTCTTACAAATCGCAAATAGGCTATATGTTCTCTGCCACACACACTTGTGGGCCTTCTAAGTTGACGCATCCCCTAAAAAAACTAAGTTGACGCGTATGCAAGGCTTTGTCAACAACACACGGTTCTAGCAGTTGTGGCCGTTGGATGTCCATCCAACGGATGCCGTGCTTCTTCTTCAATCTCAGATATTCTTACTTTAGCCGCCCAAAAAATGATTCCTCCCCCTGACATCTGGGGTGCACCGTTTCGGAGGCTGACCTGTGGGCCTACTAAGTTGACGCGTACCAAGGGCTTTGTCAACTTAGTCAATATAAATGATTCTAGCGGCAGTGACCGTACGATGTCCATCCAACAGCTGTAACGCTTCTTCAACCTCTGGTCTTCTTGCTCCCGTCGCCCAAAGCAGCGCCGGCCGTGCTGTGTGCTCCTGCCTCCCGTGGTCGGTTGTGATGTCGTGGAGGCCTCACCGCCCCCTACTACTCCCACCGCTGGCCAGGCCATCCCTCTACTCACCCACACCCCCTATTATTCTATGGCGATAGTAGCCTCACACCGCAGCCGAACTAGTGAACCCTCACACTCCTCTCCGCGCGGGCTTCCACTGCCTTGTCTTCCCCGGCTCCGCGTCGTCCCCTTCCTAGGCCTCGCCGTCGTCCACCGCCGTGGTACTCTCGACATGGCGTGGTCAATGTGGTTAACGACCGACTTCCATCAGAAGAGTACTGTACATGGAGAGGCTGACAGCTGGGTCCACGACAGCCGCAAGGAAGTGCCTCCTTATTACGCGCAAAATAATTATTCCTCCACCTGATAGCGGGGACCCACCGGACGGGCCACCATATTTTGCAAAAAAAATGTTTCCCCCCTAACTGCTGGGACCCACTAGCTACATCTTCGCACGCAAGGAAGTGTGTTCGGGCAAAAAAAATGATTCGCCCCCGTGACTCCTGGGACCCACCAGCTACATCTTCACACGCAAGGAAGTGCCTGACAGTCGGGGCCCACCTGGTCGAAGCGTACGTAGCGTTGTCATTCTGGTCGCGAACGTGTACGTACATACTGGTCGATGTAGAGGCGCGCACGTGTCGTAGTAGAGGCGTGCACGTGTCGTAGTAGAGGCGCGCAAGTAGCATATACACATACGTACAACGGCCAGGGTGCAAGAAAGTAAATATGACCACATACATACATACGGGCGGGGTCTCAAATGCCTACTCGCGCATACGTACGGCCAGGGCTCGTGTACATGGCTGGGTCGGAATGGAGAAACAGCGTCATCGTCGTGTTCATGGGGAGCCAACCGGCTGGGTCGGAACGGAATGTGTCGTCATGTTCATCGGGAGGGCTTGCACGGAACAGCAGATGGAAGCGAGGCCTGGTGTACCGCAGAATGGAGGAAACGGCCTTGTGTTCGACCGGCCACGGTCAAAACGGGATCCTGTTCATAGGAAGGGGTCTGGCGTACCGCAAAATGGATGAAACGTACTTCTGTTGGACCTCCTACGGTCGAAACGGGGTCCTGTTGATCGGAAGGCATGTGGTGTACCGCAAAACGGAGGAAACGGACTTGTGTTGGAGCGCTATGGTCGAAACGGGGGTCCTGTTCATCGGGAGGGGTGTGGCGTACCACAAAACAGGACTCCACGGGATACTGTTCATCTCCACCGTCGACCTCCTCTAGCCTCCACGGGCTACTGTTCATCCACCGTCGACCTCCTCCAGCCTCCACCTGCGACTGTTCATCCACGGGCTCCTGTTCATCCAGCCTCCACGGTGCGCTACTCCACTAGCTACTGTTCAACCAGCCCTCTCCACGGGCTCCTATTCAACCACCCCTCCACGGGCTACTGTTCATCCAGCCCTCCATTGGCTACTGTTCAACCAGCCCTCCACGGGGCCGTCCTGTTCATCCAGCCCTCCACGGGGTCCTGTTCATCTAGCCCCAACTGGCTCGATCGATCAGGGTCCTGTTCATCCAAACCCCCCAGCAACGCTCACTGTTCATCCACCCCCCACAACAATGCTCACTATTCATCCGGAGGCAGCATCGATCGGCTTCAATTAGCAGCAGTAGCGAAGGAATCGCTCGATCGCTCGGGTTCGGTAATGCATAGCCTGCAGTGCAATCGCTCGGGTTCAGTTAGGCGACGCCTCGCTCGAGTTCAGTTAGAGCCCAATGCCTCGCACACATGCGCGTACATGTACAAGAGAAACGCGCATCGCTCGGCCCTCGACCACACATCGTAATCGGGAACTCGCTGATATTTTCCTCGCCCTCACTTCTACCATGGTTTATTCCATCATGGACGGCCCAAAGAATGTCATGCAGCTGCGTCTCCGGCCCGCCCAGGACGAAAATCCCATTTTTTGTCATGATTTTTTGTCATAGAAGTAGGAGCTCATTACATCTATGATGATATCAGGTTTTGTCACAATTATCGTCATAGAAGTGTCATAAGTATGACATAATTTTTTTCGTTCGGCCCAAAATATCACGGATGTGTCTTTTTTTGTAGTGTATTCATCTACGCAGACGATGTTTCCCTATTCATCAGACCATCGGAGACGGATCTCAGTTTTTTCAGATGTGAACTATGGCAAATCCTCAGCCATTCTAATCGGGGGAAGTGACGAGAACAAACCGTGTGGCTGCTATGCTACAATGTGATATTGGCGAATTCCCCTGTAAGTACGTCGGGCTTCAATTGGCAATTCATCAACTCACGAGAAACGACTGGCAATCGATGCTTGACCACGCCAAGAAAGTAGTCCCAACTTGGCAACGAGGACTTATCACTAGGCCGGGCAGATTAATCTGGGTCAAGTCAGTCATGGAAGCTAGGCCTATTCACCGCTTCATGGTGATGGATGCACCCCAATGGGTCTACGATGATCTTAACAAGTGGATGAGATCTTTCTTCTGGACAGCTAAAGATAAGGCCGTGAGAGGTCAATGCTTCGTTGCTTGGAACACCATATGTTGACCAGTCTATTTTGGGGGGCTGGGAGTGAAGAACTTACAACTCCAAGCTTTAGCCTTGAGAGTTAGATGGGAATGGCTGAGAAGAGCTGACCTGGAAAGGGCATGGCAAGGTATTCCACTAACCTTGGATAAAGAATCCAGACAGGTGTTTGATAGCTTGGTTAGGATCACCATTGGAAACGATACTCGAGTTCTTTTCTGGAGGGACAGCTGGATACATGGCTTTTCTACCTCGGACTTTGCCCAGTGGTAGTTCATAGTGTGGATAAGCGTACGAGGAACATGCACACCACCCAACAGGCCTCGGTTGGCACCACTTGGACTTTGGATGTGAGAGACGAGCTCACTTTCACCGCTCACATTCAGCTCGTGCACCTGCAGCAGGCAATCGCCACTGTCAACAAAGACCCGAACACTGGGGACAACTTTGCTTGGCCGTGCGATGTGCCAGACACTTACACTACCAGATTGGTGTATGACAGGTTGTGTCAAGGGCTGCAGCGGGTTCCCTTCGCTGCTTGTATCTGGCAAAGCTGGGTACCACTTAAGTGTAAATTACATGCTTGGCTTTTGGTACAACATCGAATCTAGACATCAGATCGACGTGCTCGACATGGGTTGTAGGACAGTCCATCCACCTGCTACACATGCCTCCAAGAGGAAGACAACGCAGAGCACATCCACATCCAATGTGGATACGCGGGACATTTGACATCGGTGCTTGTCGGACCTCAATATCACAGTTAGACGGCCGAAAGTAGATGATACTTTCCTTGATTGGTGGCTGCAAGCCAGAGTTACCTTCCAGAGAGCGAACAGAAGAGGATTTGACACATTCATCATTGCAGTTGCTTGGTCACTTTGGAAACAGAGGAATGCTAGAGTCTTTAATCGTCTACAGCAAATCAAGTCGGCAATCCAATTGCACAAGCACATCATGGAGAAGGTCAAGGAGTGGAAAGAGGTCGGCTTAGGTGTGGGTGTTCTCAATTGTTTTGTAAGAGAGTAGGCTTAAGTTCTTGTAATTATGCTTTCCACCATCTATAACAGTATGGTATGCCTTTGGCATACTCTCAAAAAAATCCCACTTTGAATTCAAATTCAAAGTATAAGTGAAATAAAGAAATTCACAAACATGAAAACTAAAATTTTCATAATGTTGCAAATAATCCATAGTTAATTATGGTGGAGAAACCAACATTTTATTAAGTGTTCAAGTGCCCTAAAACATTTAAAACATAGGGCAAAACAATAATTTATTTTCTTTTAAAATTATAAAAAAATCTAATATAATTTATTTAAGTGCCAAAAATTTTGTGACAGTGGTCTAATTAGTGTACACTAATTTAGGAGAAAATTTTATATTTTATAAAACTATTTTGCCTTTTGGAAATAAAACAAAACAGAAAGAAATAAAAAGAAAAGCAAAAAAATAAAAAAAGGAAAAGAAGCCCCTTGCCCATGGGCCTTAGGCCATAGGGACAGGCCCAGCCAACCCGTCCCAGCTCCTCCTCCTGTCGTCTTCCTCCCCGCTCCACTGTTTGTCCGACCGAGCCTCGCAGTCGCCCTGACCACCTCGTCGGCAGCGCCGGCAAGAGGATAAGGGTGCCATGCCCCTGACTCCTCGGTCCCTTCTCCCACTCACTCCCCTACTCTCCCCATCGCCCGCACTCTCCCTCTCTAGATCCGTCCCTCGCCCGAGCGCGCCCATGGCCTTGCTGTCGTGCTAGCCACGGCCACCACCGTCCCCGTCCCTCTCCGACATGTCCAGGAGCTCCGTCGGCCTCATCTACATCATCTTCATGGAATAGATCGAGCCGGACGGCCCCGCAGCACCACCCCAACCCCGTCTTCCTCCTTGGGTCCCCACCGCCGTTCGACATCGACTCCGACCACCTCGAGCCATCCCTGGGCATTCTCTGCAATGCTCGTGAGCCCCTGCTCCTCCTTCCTCTCTCCCCTATCCCTCTTCTTAGTTGTAGCCGCCCCAGTGTGTTGTCGTGCTCCGCTGTCCTCCATGTCTGTCGTCCGCGCGTCGTGCGTGCTCCCGAGCGCCTGCGCTAGCAGTTGGCGTTCTCTAGATCGCGTGCAGCATCACCCGAACCTGCGCTAACCCCCCTAGGTCGTCCTGCCGTGTTTTCGAACGGAGCCTGAATGCCGTCGTCGCCCTTGCCACTCACCGCCGTCGCTGGCGGCCTCCTCCGGTGATGCCACCCCCAACATTCGAAGCGGCTCGCTCCGCTCGTTCTGGTGAGGCCAACCGCGCACCAAACGGCCGCCCTCTAGGCGATTTCCGACGAGGCCAGTGGCCTCCACCGCGTTTCTTCATCGTCGGCGGCTGAACGCCGACCGCGCTGACGTGGCCTGGCCTGGGGCCACCCGAGTGTCGCTGACCGGTGGACCCCCAGTGGCCAAGCTGGCCCTGTTGACTTGTTTGACCAGTCAACGATGCTGATTTGGTAGCCTCAGTCACTGACTGGTGGGCCCCCCTAAAACTAATTAAACTACTTAGGTTAATTTAATTAGTCACTGACATGTAGGCACTAGTGGTTAATTAACTTTTTAGTTAAAATTAAACCCATATTAACACTTCTATCAATGACATGTGGGACCCAGTGGTCACGTTTGACCTGGACCAGTTGGGCTGACTGCTGACATCATGCTAACGTAATGCTGACGCATTAAATTGATTTTGGATTTAATAATAATTTTAGAAAAATGTTTAAATCTTTCAAAAATCATATATAATAATCTTTGAAAAGTCAGATTAAATCTGTCCAAAATAATCTTTTCAAATTATTTTCATCTTACTTTTTAAAGATTAAATCTTTGGAAATCATATAAAATAATATGTTAATAATAATTTTAGAAAATAATTATATGAAAGTTGCTCAAAAAAATATAACAAATCCAAATATGCAATCCGTTCATCTATCGCATGCCTCTAGCATGATCAACATGGATCTTTCACATCAGATTCATCTGTTCGAAAAATGCCAAACGCTGGGAAAACATTCTCACACGTTTTCCCGCTTCGCCTGTAACGTGTAGTACTGCGTTAGCCATGTCATACATCGTGATGCATTTGTTTGCATTATATTTATTGGTTCACCCTCCTCTTCGCTAGGTTAGACGCCGAGACCGACGCTGCTACCGAGTATGACTACACTCCTGACGTTCAACCACTCTCAGCAAAGCTTTCACGCAAGCAAAACCCCCTTGATCATTCCTGTATCGCCCATTTCCTTATCTCTCTTGCTTCCATTAGATTTTGCTACTGTAATTGTATGATCCTATTCTGATGCATAGCATGATTTTGTAACCTGCTATTGTTACCTTACCCGCTTATCCTATATGCTTAGTATCACTACAGGAAATAGGTAATTTGCCGTCTGTGGATCACAAACGGCAAAGACCTAAATCCAGACGGCAAAGATTTTGCCGTCAGGAAGCAGACGGCAAACTCAGACAGCAAAGATAAGTCGGCAAAGAATACTTTGCCGTCAGCTTTTCACCGGGAAGACGGCAAAGATTTGTCTTTGCCGTCTACCCCGATGAAATGCTAACGGCAAAGACCAGTACTAACGGCAAATCTTCTGTTTCTTGTAGTGTATATGTTGGTTAGTGATCCACCAGTGACCCCTCACCTTGTCCCTGTTGCCCCCGCTTTATGACCTATGACTTGATCAACATGATCGACGCCCTGAGCCCGACACATCACATCACACCCCCTTAGTTGTACGACACTATAGGGTTACTATCGAGTGACGAGGGTGATACCTCATATAACACTTCCGATGAGATCTTTGTAGTGTAGTTAATTTGTCGTGGTCTATGGAGGGTAATTCCTCCTTCACCACTTCCGATAATGACCCTGTCGTGCAACACATCAAGAGTGAACCCCGAGGGTGATTCCTCCAAGTTCACCTTGACGGTTACATGAAGTGGAATCCATCGAGGGTGATTCCTCGGATTCCCCCTTGGTGTTATGGACACACGGTTACTTTGACTTTATCCTAGAACCATTATGCAATCGGGTCGGCCCCGAGGGGTATCTGCGAGTGATGTTAAGTTGGGTCGACTTGGAGCATACCTACGAGATAACTACGTGGCACGGCCGAGTATTCTTAGCCCTTGCCGTAAGTCCGTGAGACGAGGCGACATGACCACATATCGTGGATCATTGATCGTTACCGCGCGCTCCTAAGACACTAACGGTTTGGATATGTGATCCAAGTAGGCCTCTGGCCTTTTCGCACTGACCACCACGTGGGAATAAGTATGGGCACTCGGCGTCATACGATTCTCCGAAAGCTCTTCGGACGCCAGTGACTGAGCGGCGCGCCTGGTTGGACGGTAACCACCTGCGCTTGTATAAGGGTGTGGGTCTACTCCAGGCCGCGTACGCAAAATGCAAGAGTGCAAAGGGAGATGGAGCCAAGACCCCTATGCGCTTAGGATGTAGACCGGCATGTTGGCCTCTCTATTGAGCCTAGGTAGGACTACATCGTGTCGATCAGCTGAGGCCGGGCATAACCCAGGAAAGTGTGTTCGACCGGAGTTAGTCGAGCGTGTTGGGTAAGTTTGTGCACCCTTGGAGGGAACATAATCTATTCGAATAGCCTTGTCCACAGTAACGGACGCTCGGAATTGTATCCCGATCTATACAACTAGAACTAGATATTGGAGATGTGAAATGGATATGACGGCTCTGGGATTGCTTTCTTGCAGGGAGTCAAGAAAGGATCTCTAGGCGATACTACAACATACTTATTACTTATGTTATGTTACTCTACTCTCTTCTGATGTTGCAAGATACTTCAAGATGCTAGTCTTCAATATTCTAGGCTTTCCATAATCTTCTAGCATTTCCGCAGTTTGGTCCAAAGATATAGCCCCATTCCTTTGATATCGATGTTGTCGGGGGAAACTGACCCACGAACACCTATGGGGCCGGCGGACCGGGCCCCTTTCGGTTCGGTGGGGGGCGGAGGTTGCACGAAGAGCAGATCGAGGCGAAGCACACGAGCAGTTTACCCAGCTTCGGAGCTCTCCGGAGAGATAACACTCCTACTGCTACTTGTCTGGTTGTATTATCCTGTGTTCTTGCTCTCGAGCGAGAGAGTGATGTGTTTTCTGGGCTACCTATGGATCAAAGCCTGACTGTCTGAGGCCTCGAACTCCATGAGCCGAACCCCCCACTACGTTGCGCATGGGCCTCCTTTTATACGCTAAAGGGGTCACCGACAGGTGGCAACGCAGAGGAGGGTAAAAACGTAAAAAGCAAGGTAGTTGATACAGTTGCTTGTACAGTGCACCCTACCTAACTCTGACGGCAGGGGACAAGGGCATTAAATGCCCGTCTGAGTCGCCCGAACAGTGCAGAAAAGGACCGTTAGGGGTGATGGAGTCACGTACCTAGGGTAGGGTCACAGACCTGATCTAAGTACCCTGCCCGAGGACACCCTTAGAAGAGATCACCTTCCAGTCGACCTACGAGGGACTCACTCGACTGACTTGAAGGACTCGACCACGAAGACTCACTCGACCACCAGAAGATCAAGAAGCACTCTGCACCGCAACGGTCTGTAATTAAGTAGTCTTTATGATAGTTAAGACACTTTATGTGGGGCGTTACCTGTAACGCCCCGGACTTAATACACCTTAAACCCTTCATTACGTGGGCTGGCTGGGGTCTTGGCGCACTCTATATAAGCCACCCCCCTCCACAGGCAGAAGGGTTCGGCACCCTGTAACTCATATACACATAATCCACTCGACCGCCTCCGGGCTCCGAGACGTAGGGCTTTTACTTCCTCCGAGAAGGGCCTGAACTCGTACATCTCATGTGTTTACAACCTCTCCATAGCTAGGACCTTGCCTCTCCATACCTACCCCCCCACTCTACTGTCAGACTTAGAACCACGACAGTTGGCGCCCACCGTGGGGCGGGTGTTTTAGCGATTTTGTGGAGAAGTTGTGATTCTTCCGAGTACTTTCATCATGGTGGCTGCTGGAGTTTTGGTCGAGGGTCGAGAGATCCGTCTCGGTGCTCTCACCTTCGTCGCCGACGACTCCGCCTGGCTCCAGGAGGCTCCACTCGACGTCGATGTGCTCCCCGTCCACGGTGCGACGCATTTTCGCGCATGTGTCCGCGGCGTTCTGCTGCGGCAACCGTCGACCCCGTATCGGTCGACTCCCCCATCGGCCACCCTCCCGGTCTCCCGCCAGCGCAAGCGCTCGGGCCGGTCGAGGCTTCAGCGGTGGGTGAGGCACGCGGTGGCTCGCCAGACGGCCACCACCCAAGTTGCGGCAATCGAGCCCGAAGAATCTCTCTACGGCCTGTTCGATCTGTCGACTGGCTCCGTAGAGACTGCATCCGAGTGCGATAGCAGTGATCCAGCGGTGGAAATCCTGATGGTCGACGGGCCCTGCAGTCCCCCTGGCTTCGCCCGTGATGGTGGGGCAGGCGACGGAGGCGACCCCGCACGAGACCACGAAGAGTACCAGCCCGAGCCACTCGACTCTCTGCAAAGAGAGGAACTTCGCCGCAGGAACGTGGATGCCCTGCATACTCCCATCACAGGAGAAACCCCCGAGGCTCGCGCCTTGGAGGAGGCATGTTTGGCCAACTTGGCCGAACGGGCTCGCTTGGAGAATCTTCAGCGAGCACTCGACGAGCGCGCGCGGCAACGAGTTCCCGACGCCAGTCGACGTCAACCCTTCCCGCCAACTCAGGTATATCGAACCCCAATCCAGAATTTAGCAGCTGCGACCCGTATAGCAGAGTCCATCCAGCCCTCTCAGTCGGAAGCCGGCAGAGGCTTGATGCAGATCAGGGATCTGCTCCGGGCAGCAGGAGATCAGAATTCAGCCGTGTCGCAGTCGCGCAACAGAATTCACAGTCGATCCGTCGCTGCGAATACGGTTCAGTCGGCTCACAGTCCCAGATCGCCTCCGCGGCATGAAGGGCGCGAGAATCGGCGAGACCAATATGGAGACCGACACGACCGAGATGATAGGCGATGAGTGCCCACTTCCCCTCTGAAGGGTGGGTCTTACGCTCCTCGGCAGCAAGATGACAGACGTCAGTTCAGTGCAGGGCGAAGAGTTCTAGTCGACCCCAGAGAACCAGGCTTCGACGCGCGATCCATTATCGTGCAAGGCTTGGTCGACCGGAACAGAGCCCATCGAGGTGGACCCGACAGAGATGTGCCCACGAGCAGTCGAGTGCATGTTTCTGGTCCGGAATGTTTCAGCAGAGCTATCAGAGCTGCAGTGATTCCTCCCAATTTCAGGTTGGCAACAGGAGTCAGCAAGTTCACCGGTGAGTCTAAGCCTGAAACTTGGCTTGAGGACTACCGAGTGGCAGTTCAGATTGGTGGTGGGAATGACGAGGTGGCCATGAAGCATTTGCCCCTCATGCTGGAAGGTTCTGCCAGAGCGTGGTTGACTCAGTTACCTCCTAGCAGCATTTACACTTGGGAAGATCTGTCTCGAGTGTTCGTCAGAACGTTTGAAGGAACTTGCAAGCGACCGGCTGGATTGACAGAGCTGCAAGTCTGCGTGCAGAAGACCAATGAGACTCTCAGGGAGTATATTCAGAGGTGGATCACTTTGCACCATACTGTGGAGAATGTGGCTGATCATCAGGCAGTCTGCACCTTCAAGGATGGTGTCAAGAACAGAGAATTGAGTTTGAAATTTGGTCGAACTGGTGACATGACCTTGAGTCGGATGATGGAAATTGCTACCAAGTACGCCAACGGCGAAGAAGAAGACCGACTCCGAAGCGGCAAGCACAAGCCGAGTCAGTCGGAGAAGGGAAACACCAGTCGGAATCAGAAGCGGAAGGCTGAACCGGCAGCTCCTGGAGAGGCTCTGGCCGTGACTCAGGGAAAGTTTAAAGGGAAACCAAAAGGATCCTGGAACCCTAAGAAGGTAAAGGATAAAGAAGGGAATGACGTGATGGATATGCCGTGTCACATCCACACGAAGAAAGACGAAGAGGGGAATATCATTTACCCAAAGCATACCACTCGCCAATGTCGACTCCTGATCCAGCAGTTTCAAGGAAAATAGTCTAAAGACAAGGAAAAGGAGTCGGACAAGGCCGAAGGCAAGGAGGACAGCGAGGAAGGATATCCGCATATCAATTCCACTCTGATGATCTTTGCAGATGCAGAAAGCAAGAGTCGATTGAAAGTCATTAACCGTGAGGTGAACATGGTTACCCCAGCAAAAGCAAATTATTTGAGATGGTCCCAAACACCCATCACATTCGACCAACTTGATCACCCGACTCATATTGCAACCCCTGGGAGGCAAGCTTTGGTGGTCGATCCAGTTGTCGAAGGCACTCGACTGACAAAAGTTCTGATGGACGGTGGTAGTGGGCTGAATTTGTTGTATGCAGACACACTGAAAGGAATGGGCATTCCGATGTCCCGACTGAGCACCAGTAACATGAGCTTTCATGGAGTTATACCAGGGAAGAAAGCCGAGTCACTCGGCCAAATAGCTCTGGACGTGGTGTTTGGTGATTCGAAACATTTTTGCAAAGAGAAGTTGACGTTTGAGGTCATGGATTTTCAGAGTGCATATCATGCCATTTTGGGGAGACCAGCTTATGCACGGTTCATGGCTCGACCATGTTACGTGTACCTCAAATTGAAGATGCCCGGCCCCAAAGGAGTGATCACTGTCACCGGTGATCGGAAAAAGGCAGAAGAGTGCTTTCAGAAGGGCTCAAAGATTGCCGATTCCCAGGTGACAGCGGTCGAGTTCGAAGAATACAAGCAAAATGCAGATCCGAGTGATTTGCTGCGATCCAAGAAACCCGCCACAGAATCTGCATTTCAGTCGTCCGGTGAGACGAAGCCTGTTCACATTCACCCGACCGACCCCGATGCAGCTCCGACCCACATCTCCACAACACTCGACCCGAAATAGGAAGAAGCGCTCATCCAGTTCCTCCGTGAGAACTAGGACATTTTTGCATGGAAGCCCGCTGACATGCCAGGTGTTCCCAGGGGACTGGCTGAGCATCGCCTAAGAGTCGACTCATCAGCAAAACCAGTCAAAGAGCATCTTCGGCGGTCCGCCGTCCAGAAGAGAAAAGCCATTGGTGAGGAAGTGGCTCGACTGTTGGCGGCAGGATTTATCCGAGAGATATACCACTCCGAGTGGCTCGCTAATGTCGTCATGGTTCCTAAGAAGGACAAATCACTCCGAATGTGCATTGATTTCAAGCACATCAACCGGGCCTGCCCGAAAGATCATTTTCCTCTCCCTCGCATAGATCAAACTGTTGACTCGACCGCGGGATGCGAGAGATTGTCTTTTCTAGACGCCTACTCCGGGTACCACCAGATCCGTCTGTACGGACCCGACGAGGTAAAAACAGCTTTCATCACTCCATTCGGGTGCTTCTGCTATATCACCATGCCATTCGGCCTCAAGAATGCCGGAGCCACATTTATGCGAATGATTCAGAAGTGTCTACTCACTCAAATCAGTCGGAATGTGGAAGCGTATATGGATGATATCGTCGTCAAGTCACGAAAAGGTTCCGACCTGCTCGCTGACCTCGCCGAAACATTTGCCAACCTCAGAAGGTATGATATCAAGCTCAATCCATCAAAGTGCACATTCGGAGTTCCTGGTGGCAAGTTACTCGGTTTTCTCGTTTCCGAGCGAGGGATCGACGCTAATCCAGAGAAGATCGGCACTATTCTCCGAATGAAACGCCCTGTGCGAGTGCACGATGTCCAGAAGCTTATTGGATGCTTGGCCGCATTAAGTCGATTCATCTCACGACTCGGTGAAAAGGCATTGCCTCTTTACCGACTGATGAAGAAGGCAGACAAGTTCGAGTGGACTCCAGAAGCTGATGCAGCGTTGGCCGAGCTAAAAGCTCTGCTCTCCACCCAGCCGGTGCTTGCTGCTCCAATCAACAAAGAGCCTCTGTTGCTTTATATCGCAGCCACAGGACAAGTCGTCGGTACTGTGCTTACGGTCGAGCGGGAAGAAGAAGGAAAAGCTTTCAAAGTTCAGCGCCCAGTGTATTATTTGTCTGAAGTCTTGACTCCATCCAAGCAAAGATATCCTCATTATCAGAAGCTTGTGTATGGAATATACATGACCACAAAGAAGGTTGCTCATTATTTCTCTGATCATTCCATCACAGTCGTCAGCGACGCTCCACTATCAGAGATTTTGCACAACAGAGATGCAACTGGTCGAGTGGCTAAATGGGCGATTGAACTTCTTCCCCTTGATATCAAGTTTGAGGCAAAGAAAGCCATTAAGTCCCAGGCAATAGCAGATTTCCTCGCCGAGTGGATTGAACAGCAGCAGCCGACTGAAGTTCACTCGGAGCATTGGACCATGTTTTTTGATGGCTCTAAGATGTTGAATGGTTCCGGTGCTGGGGTTGTCCTGGTTTCCCCCAGAGGAGATAAGCTCAGATATGTGCTCCAGATTCACTTTGATTCCTCCAACAATGAGGCAGAGTATGAGGCCCTCTTATATGGATTGCGCATGGCCATTTCACTCGGTGTCCGTCGCCTGATGGTCTATGGCGACTCGGATTTAGTGGTCAACCAAGTGATGAAGGAGTGGGACGTGAGAAGCCCAGCCATGACTGGATACTGCAGTGCAGTGAGGAAGCTGGAAAAGAAGTTCGAGGGGTTGGAGCTCCATCATATACCCCGACTGAAAAATCAAGCAGCTGATGATCTAGCAAAGATAGGTTCCAAGAGAGGAGCCATTCCGAGTGGTGTGTTTTTGGAGCATATACACACTCCGTCAGTCAAAGAAGATCCTTTCACCGAAGAAGCTCCACAGCCCAAGAGTGCCACAGATCCGACTGAGGTTGAAGTCCCAGCAGTGGTCGACTTGGTCATGGAGGTCTTGGTAGTCATTCCCGACTGGACAGTTCCGTATGTCGCGTATATCCTGAGAAAAGAGCTTCCGGAGGATGAGGAAGAGGCTCGACAGATCGTCCGTCGATCTAAAGCCTTTATCGTAATCAAAGGACAGTTATATAGAGAAAGCGCGACTGGAGTTGGTCAGAAGTGCATAACACCAGAAGAAGGTCAAATCATCCTCAATGATATCCACTCGGGAACCTGTGGTCATCATGCGTCCTCTCGGACCATCGTGGCCAAAGCATACCGAGCCGGTTTTTACTGGCCAAAGGCGAATGAGATGGCAAAGGAAATGGTAGATAAATGCGAAGGATGTCAGTTCTACTCGAATATGTCACACAAGCCTGCATCAGCTCTGAAGACCATTCCACTCGTCTAGCCTTTCGCAGTATGGGGGTTGGACATGGTCGGTCCTTTGAGAACAGGTCGAAGTGGCTTCACGCATGTACTGGTGGCAGTCGACAAGTTCACCAAGTGGATTGAGGCTAAACCAATCAAGAACCTTGATGTCGGTACTGTTGTTAGCTTCATCAAGGAACTGATATTCAGATATGGAGTCCCGCACAGCATCATTACAGATAATGGGTCGAACTTTGACTCGGAGGAATTCAGGGATTTCTGCAACTCTCAAGGCACACGAGTCGACTACGCTTCAGTCGCCCATCCGCAGTAGAATGGACAAGCAGAGCGAGCCAATGGTATGATTCTCAAGGGATTGAAACCCCGACTGATGCGTGATCTCAAGCATGCAGCTGGAGCTTGGGTCAACGAACTTCCCTCGGTGCTTTGGGGACTGCGGACCACACCTAATCGGTCGACCGGGAGAACTCCATTCTTCTTGGTCTACGGAGCTGAAGCAGTCTTGCCGAGTCATCTTCTCCACAATGCTCCTCGAGTTGAGATCTACAACGAAGCAGAAGCTGAACAAGCGCGGCAGGACGCAGTCGACCTTTTAGAGGAAGAAAGGGAGATGGCTCTGATCCGATCGACCATCTACCAACAAGATTTGCGTCGTTTCCACGCCAGAAATGTGAGGGGTCGAGCCTTCCAGGAAGGAGATTTAGTTCTCCGAGTGGATCAGAAGAAACCACACAAGCTTGCTCCTTCTTGGGAAGGACCCTTCATCGTCACCAAAGTTCTCCACAACGGGGCGTACCGTCTTTACAACGTCGAACATAATATCGACGAGCCCCGAGCTTGGAACGCGGAACTACTCCGCCCATTTTACACTTAAGTTTATCACTAGGATGAGTTGCAATAAAGTACTCCTGTAGTTCATGGATTTCAAAATAATAGTGTCATAGTTCCTCCATAATTTTTGTCACTTTTTATTTTTGTCCAATAAAATTTTCCCCTAAGTGGGTGACTTAGCCGCGAATCCGTTTCGCCTAAGTTTGTAAAAATCCTTACCGAGTGGTGAGCCAGACTCCCACTCGGAGGCTTAGCTGCGAATCTGTTTCGCCTAAGATTAAATAAAATCCTACCGAGTGGTAAGCCAGACTTCCACTCGGGGGCTTAGCTGCAGTCCAAGTACTCGCCTAAGTTATAAAAATCCTACCGAGTGGTAAGCCAGACTTCCACTCGGAGGCTTAGCTGCAGTCCAAGGACTCGCCTAAGTTACCAAAATCCTACCGAGTGGTAAGCCAGACTTCCACTCGGAGGCTTAGCTGCAGTCCAAGGACTCGCCTAAGTTACCAAAATCCTACCGAGTGGTAAGCCAGACTTCCACTCGGAGGCTTAGCTGCAGTCCAAGTACTCGCCTAAGATTAAATAAAATCCTACCGAGTGGTAAGCCAGACTTCCACTCGGAGGC
>NC_057804.1:111827875-111837917 GCF_018294505.1 Triticum aestivum | reverse complement strand
ACCGAGTGAAGAGCAAACCTCCCACTCGGGGGCTTAGCTGCAGCCCAGCGCTCGCCTAAGTTATCAAAATCCTACCGAGTGAAGAGCAAACCTCTCACTCAGGGGCTTAGCTGCAGCCCAGCGCTCGCCTAAGTTATCAAAATCCTACCGAGTGAAGAGCAAACCTCTCACTCGAGGGCTTAGCTACAGCCCAGTGCTCGCCTAAGTTATCAAAATCCTACCGAGTGAAGAGCAAACCTCTCACTCGGGAGGCTTAGCTGCAGCCCAGCGCTCGCCTAAGTGGATTAAGGAATAAGTCGACTGCAGTGAGCGTCTTGCTTAGAACCTGCAAAAGACATTTCGAGCCGAAAGCAATCATATTCAAACACCAAATTCAAGTTCAGATCGATACCTAAAGGAACCGAAAGTGCTCAGGCGCTAAGCCTGTTAAGGTTTATCGGTTACAACTCCACTCGGCATACCGAGGCAAATTTAAAGCATCGAGCTTAGAAGAAGTTTTTTACCCCTCATGTGGAGGGCTGGAAGGTGCAACAAACTCATCAAGATCAATTGCATCTGCGATCCGAGTGGCAGCAGCAAGGAAAGTTTCCATAAAGGACCTCAAGTCGTGTTTCTTGGTGTTGGCCACCCGGAGGGCAGCCAGCTTGTCTTCTCGCGCATCTTTGCAGTGGACTCGGGCCAGACACAGAGCAACATCTGCACCACACCGAGCCGAGGACTTTTTCCACTCCTGCACTCGACCAGGGACAGCGTTCAAACGAGCCATCAGCGACTCGAGGTCGTTCTGGAGTGTCTCCCCGGGCCAGAGCGTTGAGTCGATGCGAGATGTGGCGACCTTCAGCCTTGCAGGATAGTCCACGGCAGCTGCAACAAGGGACTCCAGTCGGAAAACATTCATGGCAACTTCGTCGTTCACCAGAGAATTGACGGGGTCAAGGTTTGGTTCCAGTCGGCTAGTCTCTTCTTCAAAGTTTTGACAAAATTCTGCAAGGACGATCATAGGGTCAAGGCAATGGTCGAATGAAAAAACCACAGTTGAAAATGATTGTTGAGCGTAAAGGTTTACCTTCAAGCATAAGAAACAGCTTCTTGGCAAGGCCACTCAGGAAGACCTCCAGGTCATTTTTCTTCCCAAGAACAGCTTTTAGAGTAGCATTTTCTTGCTCAAGTTTTGTGACTGAAGCTAACTTCTCGTCAACAAGCTTGATCTTCTCAGCCAGTTCAAGGTCTTTTTTCCTTTGGGCCTCCCTCACCTTACCTGCAAGTTACAGCAAGATCAGATTTTGAAACAAATGAAGGGAAAAAGCCGTTGTCGAGGTCTCACCAAACATACCTTCGGTCTCCTCCTTCGCCTTCGTCAGATTCTCCTGAACCAGCTTCAAATTCAGCTCGAGCTGAATGTGCTTGTTTTCTAGTTCAGTGTAGCGAGCCGCAAGGTCACAGGAGTTCTGCGAAGAACCAATAGACTAAATGTCAAAGATAATTCACTCCCAAGTGGAAAAGGAAAAATCACGCGTTTCTAAGACTACAGCCGAATTCAAGCATTCGACCGTAGTCTCGGGGACTACACCCAGTGGGTGCACTCAGCGTGCCCCCACTAATCCTATTGAAGACAGAGTCGACCAGTCGACCGGTTTGCGAAATCCAGTCGCCATAGTCGAATGACGGAAAGACTGAAATTATGAAGCCTAAGGCCGACTGCCAGCAGTCGACCTTAGCCATGGGGACTACACCCAGTGGGTGCACTCAGCGTGCCCCCACCGGTTTGCGAAATCCATTCGCCATAGTCGAATGATGGAAAGACTGAACTTATGAAGCCTAAGGCCGACTGCCAGCAGTCGACCTTAGCCTTGGGGACTACACCCAGCGGGTGCACTCAGCGTGCCCCCGCTAACACGGAGTTTAAATCAACACACCCACTGGGTGACTACAATAAATTCTGGAAAGAAAAGTTTTTGATAGCATATCCTAACAGAACAAACGGTGGTCGACTGACCTGAACATTGCTTTGGAGGGCAGAACTAGCGTCGTAAGCTGCCTGGCTCGCATCCCGGATGGTCCTCAACTGCTCCATCATGATCCCTGCCTGGCGTATCGCCTCCTTCGCTGCGCCAGCTTGGTCCTCTAGGACGTGGTGCGTCGTGAAGAGGGAGGGCTGCGGAGCACTCGTCAGCGGATCTGCGAAGGACACAGTGTGTAGAGTGGCGTTTTCCTCCTCCGCGACCAGAGTCTCAGGCACCGTCACATCCTGGGGCACCCTGCTGGCAGACGCTTTCCTTCTCATTCTGTGCTTCAGCGGTTCCTCATCTTCATCATCATCAGGGAGAGTGATAATAACATTGGATGGAGCTACAGAAAAGAATCAGAATTAGAGATCATGAGTCAGTCGACTAGAAACGGTGTTAAGAGTATAGTACCAGGTTTTGAGGTTGCTGCGTCCTCCATCTCATGGTCGTCAGCCCGAGCTGAGGTCTCAGAAGTAGTAGCACTACAACTCCAAAGAATCAGTCGAATAACTCTAGCGCCAACCAGAGATAAAGTTCACACAAAACAAGAAGACTTAAGCAACATGATTACCCTGATATGGTGGGGATGGACACCTTCATCTTCGGCAGGTGCTTGGTCGGCTTTGACGGGGCCGCCCTGGGCTGCTTCGACGCCTTTTCAGTCGGCGCCGGAGAGGTGGTCCGAGGGCGCTTGGTCGACTGCGTAACAGTCGCAATCCCCTCGCCGCGTTTAGTCGCAGGGTCATGGACAAGTTTCGACCGCCTTTCCGAGCGCGGTGGTGCGACCTCCTCCTCCTCCTCCTCTTCCTCGTCCTCATCGTCACCATCATCGTCGTCATCATCATCATCATCATCCTCAGCGGCGTCCGAGTCCCACTCCTCCTCCTGGCTCTCGCCCCCGCTCGCTTCTCCCTCCTCGGTCGGAGCATGTGCTCCATTGGGCATCGAGTACAGCTCAGTGAGGGCCTGATAGACATCAAGACAAAGATCAGTCGACTGATTGGCAGAGAAAACAGAAATAAATGCGACGAGAATACAATGGGAAGTGGAGCAGACATACCTTGTGTGGATCACTATGGCAGTCGAGTGGAGGAATCCTTCTGGCTCCGCGAGGGTTATCCTTGTTCCCAGTAACAGCGGCCATCCACCTTTCTAGAGTGGCATCGTCGACTGTTTCTGGATTGACCCGAGTCACATCCTCAGTCCCGCAGTACAACCACATGCAATGGCTACGGAACTGAAGAGGCTGGATACGACGCCTAAGGAAAACCTCCAGGAGATCCATACCCGTCACTCCATCCCGAACCAACTGAACTACACGCTCCATCAGCATCTTCACGTCAGCTTTCTCCTCCGGAATCACCTTCAGAGAGGAGGGCTTGTTCACTCGGCCCATGGTGAACTGAGGGAGTCCACTCGACTGCCCGTGCGTCGACTGATCCTGGCAGTAGAACCAGGTCGACTGCCAGCCTCTGACTGACTCGGGAAATGTCATGGCTGGGAAGGTGCTCTTGTTCCTCACCTGGATCCCCAGACCCCCACATATTTGGACAACTCGGGTTTTTTCGTCGCCTAGGCTCGCCTTCTTCACGGTCTGAGAGCGACACGTGAATATGTGCTTGAACAAGCCCCAATGCGGTCGACAACCCAGAAAACTCTCACACATGGACACAAACGCGGCAAGATAGGCGATAGAATTCGGGCTGAAGTGGTGGAGTTGCGCTCCAAAGAAGTTCAAGAAACCACGGAAGAAAATGCTCAGCGGCAAAGAAAATCCGCGGTCGACATGGGTAGCCAGGAGCACACACTCACCCTCTTCCGGCTGGGGCTGCCACTCTTTCCTCGGAAGCCTTGCAGCTCCATGAGGGATCAGGCCCTCGTTGGCCATGTCGAGGAGATCCTTCTCCGTGATGGTCGACTGGATCCAATCTCCCTGGACCCAGCCTTTCGGCAGGTGAGATCTAGATGAAGACCCGCCACGACTGGTGGATCTCCCCTTCGCCTTCTCTGTCGCCGACACCTTCTTTGTGCGTTCCAACGCCGTCGTCTTCTCCTTGACCATGGCTGCCAGCGAGACGCGCGAGGAGAAGTTGTGCGGAGGCGAGAGCGAGCGCGTTCGGCGGAGACGAAGGGAGCAGAGAGAGAATGCTGAGGCACTGTTCAAAAAACCCTCGCCGGGCGCATTTATAAGATCCCTTCCGAGTGGATGACAGGTGGGCCCGGTCGATCTAATCATATCCTGAAACAGTTGCGCGAGCGTGATATGTGGCGAAAAAAGCGGCGCGGGGATCGAGGCGTCTATGCCCCGTCCCATCCGAGCGCCGCGGTCCTCTCCGCTTCGCGCACTCCCCCAAATTCCGTATCCCGCGAAATCCGCGAACGGCAGATCAGTCTGCCAGACGCAGGATTTCCTGCGATCCGTCACTCGGAAATCAGCGAAGTCCAAAAGATCACTCGACGAAGAAAAAGAATGGATCGAGTCGACTGAAGAAAAGTTGTTCTCTATCAACAGAGAGAATTTTTTGGTTCAAAACAATGCACGACCAGTATGCGAAAGCTAATCAGAAACAACATCAATTCCTTCATCACTCAAGCCTCAATCCATTCGGGGGCTAATGATGGAGTCACGTGCCTAGGGTAGGGTCACAGACCTGATCTAAGTACCCTGCCCGAGGACACCCTTAGAAGAGATCACCTTCCAGTCGACCTACGAGGGACTCACTCGACTGACTTGAAGGACTCGACCACGAAGACTCACTCGACCACCAGAACATCAAGAAGCACTCTGCACCGCAACGGTCTGTAATTAAGTAGTCTTTAGGATAGTTAAGACACTTTATGTGGGGCGTTACCTGTAACGCCCCGGACTTAATACACCTTAAACCCTTCATTACGTGGGCTGGCTGGGGTCCTGGCGCACTCTATATAAGCCACCCCCCTCCACAGGCAGAAGGGTTCGGCACCCTGTAACTCATATACACATAATCCACTCGACCGCCTCCGGGCTCCGAGACGTAGGGCTTTTACTTCCTCCGAGAAGGGCCTGAACTCGTACATCTCATGTGTTTACAAGCTCTCCATAGCTAGGACCTTGCCTCTCCATACCTACCCCCCACTCTACTGTCAGACTTAGAACCACGACAAGGGGCGCCATCGTTCACCACGATGGCGATCTTGTCAGCTTCGCGTGCCACTGCGCACCGCTGGCTGCACAGCCTCCCGCCACGCACGCCCGGAGAGGCTCCCAGAGCGACACGTTGGTGGATGCGCTGGAGCGAGGACGCAGAGTGGCCGCCTGCCGCGGCAAGCGCCTTGCCGCTGTTGTTATCTTGTCGGGTCCGGAAGCTTGTCGCTCACCGGGCTTCGAGGTACCTTGGTTTGTCTTCCCGGCAAGCTCCTCTTGCCGGGGCCTTGTTGCCTTGCCGGAGCGCGTGGCGCGTCGCGGCAAGTTCATTGGAGCGCCTTGGTTGGCCTTCCCGGCGAGCTCCCCTTGCTCGGGTCTTGTCTCCTTAGCTTAAATACTTTGTTCTTGGATGGCTCCAAGGGAACCTTGGGGGATCTTGGCGATCACCCGACAAGCCTTTGCCGCGGGATGCTGCAACTGCCCGTGCACAAGTTCGGGGTACTAGGGTACCCCTAATCTAGTACACCGACAGGAGCCCCCGGGCCTGGGCCAGACACGGTGCCGAGCGCTGTTGGGCCAGGCCCAATACAGGGCACGGGCACACGCGGGCTGGGCCATGCCAAATCTTGTTCTGTATCCACCGCACTCTCCCATAACAGCACGCGTTGAATGCGGCATCGTGGGAGAGACCGTGGGTGGTTGTTTAAGCGGAAGGCCGAAACGTCCGCCCCGTCCCTCTTTATAAGCAGAGGAAACAGGGGCAGTTCGTCCCCCCTTGCTGTTTGCTGCTACTCCTTCTTCACAAACTCCGCCGCTCCCCCTTCTTCTCGAAGCCGAGAGAGCAGCGTTCCGCCCCCCCCCCATTGCCACCAGCATCATCACGCCGTCGACCTTCTCCACCACCTCCGCCATGGCCCTGAAAGCCGACAAGGGAAAGGGCGTGAAGTCGGCCGAGGTGCAGCGGCTCGCGGCGCTGCGGAAGGAGCGGGCGATCTTCACCCCCAGCTCAGCATGCAGGAGCTGAGGGAGTACTTCTACCTCTTTTGGGCGATGGAGACGCGTGCGCATCCGCGCACGAGGGTACTCCCGGCCGCTGCCTCGGAGTCGGCTCCAAATGGGTACCCGTTCTTCCCGCTATTCTTCTACTGCGGGCTCTGCCCGCCCTTCTCGGAGTTCTTTTGTGACATTATGAACACGTATGGCTTCCGCCTCCTTGACTTCACCCCCAATGTTGTCTTGACCATGGCAGTTTTCGCACACTTGTGCGAAAACTTTGTCGGAGTCCACCCTAGTGTAGCCCTTTTCCGCCACTTCTTCATACCTTGGGTAGAGAGAGGAGAGCCGCTTGCCGGAGGGATTGCCTGGGTCTCGAGAGTCGGCAAGAAAGAGGCGTACTTGGAGGGTGAGCTTCGCAGCAAGTGGGAGGAGTGGAGAGCGGAGTGGTGTTGGATCGTCGAGGAGGATCCGCAGCCCTTCACCGCCGTGCGCCAAACTCCAATAGTGTGCGGCAATGACTGGAGCAACATGGCCCCGGAAGACGAGAGGTTGAAGATCGCCATCACTAGGATTCTTCGCCTCAGGCTTGCCGGGCTCACCGTAGGTGCTGTCGGGGCAGATTTCCTCCGCCGCCACATTGCCCCCCTGCAGGAGAGGAGGAGGCCCGCCTGGAAATTTAAAAATTCAGTGGACATCATGAGGCTACGGCCGGGCCTCAACTACAACTTCACTGTCTTGGAGTTGGATGCAATGCTCTTGGAGTTATTCAAACGCGACCCCTAGCACCCATTCACACTGCCGAGGGGCGTAGTTCCTTTGTGCAATAACTCTTCGCTTGACCGGATCTGCGCCATGATGCCGTTGTGCGACTCACACGGCATCGTCCCAACTTGGCAAGAGCCTGCGGATGACGTTGTGCGAGCGTTCTTCGACACCTTGGAGGAAGTGCCAGTCCGCACCGACGAGCAGAAGAGCCTCACCCGTGACACCACCGACGAGGAGCTGCAACTCATCGCTACTAGGGCGGAAGAGGCTGCGGCCGCAGCTGCTGCGGGTGTGTTTGGGTTTACTATGGAGGAGGCAGAGGCTGCAGAGGCGACAAACCTTGCCGAACGCGCGGAGTTCATGGGCGAGGAGGAGCCTGCTGGTTCCGAAGCCGAGTCGAGCGAGGCCGGCGAGGAGGAGACTGAGCCTTCAGAGAGCTTGCCGCAGGCGGAGCCCCCGGCCCCTCCAAGGAGGCGCCTTCGCAGGGCCGGAGACGCAGCAGGGCGGCAGCCGGCTCCACAGCCACCGAGCCGCGCGACGCGCTCTACCGCGGCAAGCAATGTTGCCGCGGGAGCGCCTCATGCAGCTGCGGCAACTGGAGCGGGATCTTCCCGGGCCACTGCCACTGCCCCCGCCAAGCGGGCAATGGATCCTACTCCTCCACCTCGCCGCACCGGAGGAGGGCCGGACTTCGATCTTTCCGCGCTCAGCTCCGACGAGGAGGAAGAAGAGTGAGTTCCTTTGGTGCTCTTATAATCCTTCAATTTTGCTGTTTATATCTTGTATCTGACTTGCTCCAATCTGGACTCTTTTCTTTTCAGAACACTGGCCCAGAGAGCGGCGAAGAGGGCCAAGGCCGCGGTGATCGTCATCGAGGATGACCCCATCGCGTCGGCAGGAGGTGGGTCCGAGACCACCTTGACGGACCCGGCAATCACCCCTCGGAGCAGCCCCTAGCGCAGCCCCCAGCGTAAGTTCATAGTTTAGCCTTCTGCTGTCGGGCGCGCTTGAGTGCTTTTTCCTTTGTTGATATCTTGCTTGTTGACTTGTGCAAGAGCAGAGCAGCCTCATCAGGAGCGCCCGGAGGCCGGTCCCGAAGTGCCACCTGCTTCGACTGCGCCGCCAAGGGAGGAGTCTCCGGCAAGGGAGCGCTCTCCGGCAAGGGGGGACTCTCCGGCAAGGGACAGCACTGCTGATCCTGCAGCGACCGAGGCCGCAACTGAAGATCTTGGCGCAGGTAATCCACTTGCCCAGAAATTTTCCCTTGGGTTCTGTTTCTTCCATTTTTCCTTTCTTGGATTTTTGATTGATTTTCCTCCCTTCTTCATTCTTCAGACCCATCTTCGGCTGAGCTAATGGAGACTGAGGGCGCCGGCGAGGAAGGTGCCGGTGCTGATGTGACCGCCGGCGAGGAGGCCGCTGGGGCTACTGCTGCGGAAGCCGGCGAGGGGTCGGGCGATCGTACTGACGACCCTGAGGCCGCAGGAGCGCCGGGCGCTGCACCAACCACCGAACCCTCTGCCGTTTCTGCGGAGCCGGGCTCCGAGGAGCCCCAGTCCGGCGCCTATTTGAAGGCCGGCGACGACATCTTCATCAAGCTACCATGGGCGTCGAGCTCCAGGGCGCCCGTCGAGGGGGAGACTTTTGACGGGGAGGTGCTCGCCTCTGCTGGGCTGTCATTGGTTGACGCGCCCGGCAGCAGCAGCGGCGAGCCTGAGGAGGAGCAGCTACTGCGGAAGTTGCTGTCACTCTACCGCACCCGGCAAGCCAAGCTGGCTTCCCAGGAAGCGCTTGTCACGAAGGCGGGAGTTGACATGGAGAAGCGCGCGGAGGAGCTTCGGGGACAAAATCAAGAAGCTCTTCGATCCCTGGCGCAGGAGCGGGAGCGAGTAGACGAGGAGCGCACGGCCTTTCTTCTCGAGAAGGCCGAGGCTGAAGAGGAACAAAGGCTTGCTGCCGAGAAGCAGTCCGCGCGGGAAGGCGAGCTAGTGCAGCAGAAGGCCCACCTCGATAGCTACGAGGAAGAGCTCGCCGAGCGCGAGCGAGCACTTGGCGGGGCGCTCAAGGAGGCAAAGGATGACGCGGCAACTGCAGAGGCCGTCAATAAGGAGCTAGAGGAGAAGGTGGCGCGGCTGGAAGCCGATATTGGGAAGAGCGGCGAGGAGATTGCCGCACTCAAGCATGAGCGCGAGAAGGATGCTGCCGCCCATGGTGAACTGCAAGGCCTTCTCGCTGAGAGAGGCAAGGAGCTCAGCGCCGCCAAGGATTCCAAAGCAGACTTGGAGCTGAAGCTGGCCACGCTGACGCAGACGCTAGAGGCCGCCAAGGAGCGGGAGAAGACCTTGGCGAAGAAGGTCAAGGCTGACGCGGCGCTGCTGGAGAGCATTGCAGTTACCCAGAACTCGTTCAGAGACACGGTGGAGCACTGGACCGAGGGCCTAGTGAACACTGCCGCCGTCATCAACGAGGAGCTGGCGCAGCTGGGGATGGATGACTTTGGGTATCCTTCCGACGAGAGCCTTCAACCCAGCGCCAAGCTCAGCCTATTCTACAAGGGCGTGGCGACGGCACTCCAGCGACTCCGGGAGAGGATCCCGAAGCAGCTGGCCGACGAGTCACGCAAAATCTGCGTCGGGGTCCTCCAGAAGGTGCTGATGAAGGTAGCCTTCTGCAATCCAGGCCTCAGCTTCACCAACGTCCTCCGATCCTTGCCGCCTGACGCCGATCTGGATGCACTCAAGGCCCTTGTCGCACCCATTGTGGACAAGGTGAGCGAGATCAAGCGAGTCGAGGGCGGACGCGTAGATTAGGCCGCCCATTTCTTCTTTTCCCTTGTCGCTGCTAGTCATGTTATGAGAACAGTCTGTTAGAGCTGCGACAAGTTATCTTTGTAATATAACTTTATTTCTGTCTATCAATTGCAATGTTATTTCCTCTACTAGATTCCTTCCTTTGTATGTTTTTACCCTACGCTTCTAGGGAACTTGTCGGCGCAGGCGCCCGAGCCGCGAGCGCTGAGTGCGGAACTTCAGCAGCCTGCTGGCGGCGCTGCTTCCGACAAGAAACCTTGTCGCGACTAGATGCAGCACGCTTAAGCTGTTGAGCGGACTCGAAACAAAGTAAGGGCGCAACTAGCCACGAGTTGGTTCCT
>NC_057804.1:111800919-111827600 GCF_018294505.1 Triticum aestivum | reverse complement strand
GTGCGGGAGAACCTTCTTTTCCTTTGAAAGAAAAAGAAAGAAGAGAAAATAATAATATGGAGCTCTTCGGCTCGTTACTGCTTACCGGATGTAAGTGCTGCACAAAGTGTCAGATCATCACATGCAAGAAAGGAACTAACGCATGAAATGGACAAGCTGTGCGGAGCACATGGGGTTTTACTTATGCACGGGATCTGCGCCCGGCTTTGTACAAAGGATTACATGCAACAGCGGCAAGACTTGTACAAAAGGTGGTTGCCGGAACGGGTTCCGGCAACCGCGCCTTATGGGAAAAACTTATGAAGATGTTCCATGTTCCAGGAGTTGCTCACCGGAATGCCATCTTTGGTCTCAAGGCGAACAGCACCAGGCCTTGTGACTCGTCTCACCCGATAAGGGCCTTCCCACTTTGGCGTCAACTTGCTGGAATTCTTGGCGGACTGAACGCGCCGAAGAACAAGGTCGCCTTCCTCGAAGCTTTTGGCTTTAACTTTGCGGCTATGATAGCGGAGCAAAGCTTGCTGGTATCGAGCAGCTCGTACAGCAGCCTGAAGACGATCTTCCTCAAGGAGCAGCGCGTCGTCTTGCCGCAGCTGTTCTTGCTCAAGCTCATCATAAGTGAGCACTCGAGGTGATCCGTATACGAGTTCTGTGGGGAGAACTGCCTCTGCTCCATAGACTAGAGCGAAAGGTGTCTGGCCAGTTGCTCGATTTGGCGTCGTTCTGATCGACCAAAGAACCACCGGCAGCTCCTCGATCCAGTTCCTTCCGCACCTGTGCAGCCTGTCGAAAGTTCTGGTCTTGAGCCCGCGCAGCACTTCAGCATTTGCCCTCTCTGCTTGACCGTTGCTTCTCGGATGAGCAACAGAAGCGAAGCAGACCTTGGCGCCAAGGTCTTGGACGTACTGCATGAAGGTGCGGCTCGTGAATTGCGTGCCGTTGTCGGTGATGATCCTGTTACGGATCCCGAAATGGCAAACAATCGACCTGAAGAACTTGACTGCTGACTGTGCTGTCACCTTCCTCACTGGCTGCACTTCCGGCCACTTTGTGAACTTGTCGATTGCGACATACAAGTACTCAAAGCCCCCCATAGCTCGGGGGAAGGGGCCGAGGATATCGAGCCCCCAGACCGAAAATGGCCAGGATAAAGGGATCGTCTGGAGAGCTTGAGCTGGCTGGTGTATCTGTTTGGAGTGGAACTGGCACGCTTCACACTTGGTTACTTGTGCAGTTGCATCCTGGAGGGCTGTTGGCCAAAAGAAACCTTGCCGGAAAGCTTTGCCGGTAAGTGCTCTTGCGCCTATGTGGTGGCCACATATGCCTCCATGTATCTCTGCCAATAGCTTTTGTCCATCTTCCCGGCGAATACACTTCAATTTCACACCGTTGAGTCTTCTTCTCTACAGTATGCTATCGACAAACTGGTACATACTTGACTGTCGGGCTACTCTTTCCGCTTCTTCTTGCTCTTCGGGAAGTTCTCCTGTCTGAAGGAAATGGACAATCTGCTGTGCCCATGCTGGAGCTTGTGGCTCGACAACAAGGACTAAAGGCACATCTGCTGCTGCGGGAACATCTGCTTCTATGGCAAGGACTTGTGGCCCTGCCGGAGCTCGATGTTCCCCGGCAAGCTTGCGGGAGCAAAACTTGTCGGGAGCGTCTGCTTCAATGGAACAAGCCATAAGGCTTGCCGGAGCAAACTGCCCCTCAGCATCCTTGGTGTTGATCTTGGGGACTTTCTTGGCGGCGGCTTCGGGGAGCTCTGCCGGAAAGTAGTCACCAGAAACCAACTTCCTCTTCTTGCTTTGTCCAGTTGATTGTGTTACGGATGGTTGAGTCAACTTAAGCACAAAGATCCCTGGTTCCACAGGTAACTTTAGTGCGGCGCACTTTGACAGGCCATCAGCAATATCATTCTGAGCTCTTGGGATATGCTCCATTTGTAGGCCGTCAAAGTACTCTTCTAGCTTGCTCACTTCATCAACATAGGCTTCCATCAACGGACTCTGGTAGCTCTTGTTCACTTGTCGGACGACAAGTTGTGAGTCACCCCTGACAATGAGCTTCTTGATCCCAAGGTCTGCTGCGATTCTGAGACCGGCAAGCAATCCTTCATACTCTGCCGTATTGTTGGTTGCTTGCTCTTTGGGAAAGTGCATCTGGACTACGTACTTGAGGTGCTCTCCGGTGGGTGCGACAAGCAGCACACCTGCACCGGTGCCTTGCAGCGAGAAGTCACCATCAAAGTACATCAGCCACTCTTTGCTTGCCTCTTTGATGGGGATGCTCGTTTCTGGAGTTTCTTCATCTGGGGTTGGCGTCCATTCTGCTATGAATTCTGCCAACGCTCTGCTTTGGATAGTTGAAGTGCTCTCAAACTTGAGGCCAAAGCTTGACAGTTCTAGCGCCCACTCGACAATCCTGCCCGTTGCTTCTGGATTTTGTAGTATCCTTTTCAGCGGAAAGCGAGTGACGACTGTGATCTCATGTGCTTGGAAGTAATGGCGCAGCTTTCTCGAGGCCATGAGGAGGCCGAAAAGTAACTTCTGCACACCAGAGTACCTTGATCTAGCCCCCTGCAGAAGAGAACTAACAAAGTAAACTGGGCGCTGCACCATTCTCTTTGGCATCTTATCATGCTCCTGCGCAAACCCATGGTTGTCGGGACCAGAGCTTATCGGCGAAGCCTCCTGCTTGTCGCTGGATGGATCTGCCATGGTTGCTGGCTCATCATCCACCTCCCTCTCCGCCATTAACGCAGCACTAACCACTTGATTGGTTGCTGCTATATACGGCAGCAACTTCTCTTGCGGCTTAGGTGCGACAAGTGTTGGAGTGGAGGACAGGTATCTCTTCAAGTCCTGCAGCGCGGCCTCCGCTTCCGGAGTCCATTTCATTGGACCTGCCTTTTTCAAAATTTTGAAAAATGGCAGGGCGCGCTCAGCAGATCTGGAGATAAACCTGCTGAGAGCAGCTACGCAACCGGCAAGCCTTCGTACATCCTTGACGCGCTTTGGTGCTTCGATCTGCTCGATGGCTTTGATCTTGTCGGGATTGGCTTCAATTCCCCGCTGAGACACGAAGAACCCGAGAAGCTTGCCGGAAGGGACTTCAAACATGCACTTCTCGGGGTTAAGCTTGAGGTTGATCTTGCGCAGATTTATAAATGTCTCGTCTAAATCTTGAATCAGGGTTGCTTTATTCTTGCTCTTGACCACTATGTCATCCATGTAAGCCTCTACATTTCTGTGTATTTGTGGCTCAAAAGCATGGTGGACTACCCTTGCGAATGTTGAACCAGCATTCTTCAAACCGAAAGGCATCCGTACGAAGCAGTACGTGCCACACGGGGTGATAAATGCGGTTTTCTCTTCATCTTCTTCTGCCATGAAGATCTGATTGTATCCTGAGTATGCATCAAGAAATGAAAGCAAATCACATCCGGCCGTGGAGTCAACAATCTGGTCAATACGCGGCAAGGGAAATGGGTCTTTGGGACAAGCTTTATTAACATCAGTGAAGTCAATACAAAGTCTCCATTTTCCGTTAGCCTTGCGCACCACAACAGGATTGGCCAACCATGTGGGATGGAGCACTCCTCTGACAAGGTCTGCTGCTTCCAACTTCTTGATTTCTTCTGCTATGAATTCTTGGCGCTCCACTGCCTGCTTCCTGATTCTCTGCTTGACGGGCCGTGCATGAGGACAGACGGCAAGGTGGTGCTCAATTACTTTCCTGGGAACACCGGGGATATCAGACGGTTGCCATGCAAACACGTCGACATTCGCCCGCAGGAAAGCAACGAGCGCGCTTTCCTATTTGGGGTCAAGAGTGGCGCTGATGGTGAAAGTACCACCAGTGCCATCCTCCTTGGCGGACACCTTCTTGGTCTTAGGTGGAGCTGCCATTGCCCTCTTACACTTGCCGGTGGAGCTTGATGGTGCGTCCTCGACGGTAGCGCAGCACTCCGAAAAGGTGCGCTTGCCGGAGTGGGCATCAGAGCTCTTGCGGACTTGGTCTTCTTCTTCCCCCCGGGAGCTTCAGCGGCAAGTGTGCTTCGTTCTGCTGCGGCTGCTGCTTCTCGGTAGATCTTGTCGCCACAAATAAGAGCATCCTTCTTGTCGCCAGGGACAGAGATGACACTTATTGGGCCTGGCATTTTCAGTACGTTGTACGCATAGTGAGAGGCTGCCATGAACTTGGCGAGTGCCGGACGGCCAAGGATTCCATTGTAAGGTAATGGAAAGTCGGCAACGTCAAACGTGACCCTCTCAGTCCTGAAGTTCAGCTCACTGCCAAATGTTACCGGCAACGTGATCTTTCCCTTTGGCTTGCTCCTTCCCGGGTTGATTCCTTGAAATGTGCCGGTCTCTTCGAGCTCGCTGTCAGGGATCTGGAGCTTCTGGAGTACTGCGGAGGAGATTAGGTTCAAGCCGTCCCCGCCGTCAACTAGCATCTTAGTGACCTTGAGGTTGCGGATTGTTGGTGAAACCAACATCGGCAAGCACCCGACCGCAATTATGCGATCAGGGTGGTCCTCAATATCAAAGATGATAGGCGTGCTGGACCATTTTAGAGGCCTGCGCGACTCGACGGGTGGTTCTGCTGCATTAACTTCCCGCACCCACTGCTTGAGCTGACGGTGCGAGGTGTGCAGAGAAGCACCACCGTCAACGCATAGGACCTCTGTGGCTTTCTGGAACTCCTGCTCATCAGTGTCCTCATCATCCATATCTTCATCGTCGCCGTCATCTTCATCCTTGTCGCGGCTGCGAGGAGGTCTGTCTCCTTGCCGCTGCTTGGCCTTGCCGCGGCGTCCTCCTCGGCCGGGACGTTTCTTGCCGGATCCACCAGCTCCTTCCTGGGCCTTCTCCTTGTCGCGCCGCTCGTATTCAGCTTTCTATTATTCAACAAGCTGCTCGACTTTCTTGCAGTTCTGAAGATCATGGCCCTTGGTGCGGTGAATCTTGCAATATTGCTTGTTGGTGCCGTCCTGCTTGTCGGCGACCGCCACCTCCGCGACAACCTCCTTGCCGGAGTCACCTGCTTTGGCTTCCTTGGCGCTGCCACCGTTGCCGGACTGCTCAACAACTAGCACTTCTTTGCCTTTCCTCCTTCTGTTGTTCCGCCGCCGGTTTTTCTTTGTCGGGGTAGCATCTTCACTGTCAGATCCCCCAGCTCCTATATTTTCTCCGGGGAGTCTCCTCCCTTCTTCAGCACGTGCACACTTGTCGGCCAGTGCATATAACTCACTGACGTCCCTGATCTTGCACATCGCCATGTCCTCCCGCATCCTGCGGTTTCGCACATTCTGATGGAACGCGCTGATCACCGCGGTAGGGTGGACGTCTGGGATGTTGTGCTGCACACTGCTGAATCTCTGAATGTACTTGCGCAGGGGTTCTCCTTCCTTCTGGGCGAGCAAATGAAGATCACTCTCCTGGCCATGAGGCTTGTGTCCGCCGGTGAAGGTGCCGACAAACTGATGGCACAGATCAGCCCAAGAGGATATGGAGTTGTCCGGCAAGTGCATAAGCCAGGATCTGACATTGGGCTTGAGCACCAGCGGGAAGTAGTTGGCAAGGATCTTGTCATCTCGTCCCCCGGCAGCTTGCACCGCAATGGTGTAGATGCTGAGGAACTCTGACGGATGCGTCTTGCCGTCGTACTTCTCCGGTACGTCTGGCTTGAAGTTCTTTGTACTGGGCCACTGGACTTGCCGCAGCTCACGAGTGAACGCAGGGCAACCTACCGCGTACGGCAGATCACCTGGTTCCCCTGGCGCATCCATGTCAACAGAGGGCCCAGCGCGCTTGTCGGATTGACGTCGCGCTTCTCTTCGGTGCTCGATGCGGGTTCGAGCGTCTTCTTGTTGTCGATCATGAAGAACTTGGCGCTGATCGCGACGAGCTCGTGGATCAGACGATGCAGTGGAGTCGCTGTCGAGGTGGATCCGGCGAGTCGGCGATCTTGGCCTTCGGGGCGGTGATTGCATGGTAGTTGCACCTCCGCCCATTTCGTCGCCACCGGCTCGCGCCTGGCAACCCTGCCGCGGCGGTGACGCGCTCGGCCGCCGTGGAGTGTCGCCGTTGGCATAGCCGATGAGACTCTGAATGGTAGCCCTCCATTCGTCGATCTTGTCCGACGTCGGAGGGTAATCTAAAAGAAGTTGAGCTCGCGCCAAAGCTTCTGCTGGAGTGGTGGGTGGCAGTGGCGGTCGGCGCGAGGAGTGGGACGTGCTCGAACTTCTAACTATGTTATAAGGAGCAGTATCCCGTCCAGGCGACCGTGCCCCGCTCGTGCCAGCATGCTGGCGTGCATGCTGGTCTTGAGCGCCCCGAGATCCACCAGCTTGGCCTTGGTCTATCATGCGCATGGTGCTGCGAACACCATGATGATGTTGGTCCCGCGCCTCCTGAGACGGGCGCGATGCGCGTACGGACGCCGAGGTCTGTGCTGCCTTGTCCTTGGATTTGGCAGCACTGTGAGCACCCTCATCGACGGCTGTTCTTCCGCCGGCGTCCACTCCACCACCCGTTTGCTCCAACGGTGGCGGAAACGACGTAGACGGAGCGGCTGCCGCCGAAGTCTTCTTCTTCAGTGGCATGTCGATGAAGGGAATGAAGATCTAGCTCGTGTGAACACCGGATCAGGTTCACACAATCTCGACGCCCCCCTACCTGGCGCGCCAAAGATGTCGGGGGAAACTGACCCACGAACACCTATGGGGCCGGCGGACCGGGCCCCTTTCGGTTCGGTGGGGGGCGGAGGTTGCACGAAGAGCAGATCGAGGCGAAGCACACGAGCAGTTTACCCAGCTTCGGAGCTCTCCGGAGAGATAACACTCCTACTGCTGCTTGTTTGGTTGTATTATCCGGTGTTCTTGCTCTCGAGCGAGAGACTGATGTGTTTTCTGGGCTACCTATGGATCAAAGCCTGACTGTCTGAGGCCTCGAACTCCATGAGCCGAACCCCCCACTACGTTGCGCATGGGCCTCATTTTATACGCTAAAGGGGTCACCGATAGGTGGCAACGCAGAGGAGGGTAAAAACATAAAAAGCGAGGTAGTTGATATAGTTGCTTGTACAGTGCACCCTACCTAACTCTGACGGCAGGGGACAAGGGCATTAAATGCCCGTCTGAGTCGCCCGAATAGTGCAGAAAAGGACCGTTAGGGGCGCCATCGTTCGCCATGATGGCGATCTTATCAGCTTCGCATGCCACTGCGCACCGCTGGCTGCACAGCCTCCCGCCATGCACGCCCGGAGAGGCTCCCAGAGCGACACGTTGGTGGATGCGCTGGAGCGAGGATGCAGAGTGGCCGCCTGCCGCGGCAAGCGCCTTGCCGCTATTGTTATCTTGTCGGGTCCAGAAGCTTGTCGCTCACCGGGCTTCGAGGTACCTTGGTTTGTCTTCCCAGCAAGCTCCTCTTGCCGGGGCCTTGTTGCCTTGCCGGAGTGCGTGGCGCGTCGCGGCAAGTTCATTGGAGTGCCTTGGTTGGCCTTCCCGGCGAGCTCCCCTTGCCGGGGTCTTGTCTCCTTAGCTTAAATACTTTGTTCTTGGATGGCTCCAAGGGAACCTTGGGGGATCTTGGCGATCACCCGACAAGCCTTTGCCGCGGGATGCTGCAACTGCCCGTGCACAAGTTCGGGGTACTAGGGTACCCCTAATCTAGTACACCGACAGATGCATACTTAGCATATATCTGATGTAAGTCTTGCGAGTACTTTGGATGAGTACTCATGGTTGCTTTGCTACTTATTTTCCCCTATACCCGATTGCTGCGATCAGATGACGGATCCCAGGAGCCCGATGCCACGACTACTACTAACCCGAGGGTGCCTACTACTACGTGGAGGCCGATGATGACCAGGAGTAGTTAGGAGGCTCCCAGGCAGGAGGCCTTTCCTTTTCGATCGTTGTTGATGGTTGTGCTAGCCTTCTTTAGGCAGACTTGTTTACCTTATGTCTGCACTCAGATATTGTTGCTTCCACTGACTCGTTTGTATTCGAGCCATCGAGGCCCCTGGCTTGTAATATAAAGCTTGTATGACTTTATTTTGTGTTTGTGTTGTGTTGTGATATTTTCCCCCGAGTCTCTGATCTTGATCATGCATGTTTGCGTGTATGATAAATGCATGATTAAGTCTAGGCATCACAACCATCCATTGTTTCGTGTGTGACGGACGAGCTCGGGGAACGATGCTGCGGCGAACGATGGGACGAGGAGCATGTGCTTGCTGTGGCCATGGCAGCGTCTTGAGAGAAATGGCCGACGTGGGGTGGCACATACCCAACATGAGGAGGGCGTGTGAGGGAGTCCGGGATTAAGGGGTCCTCGGACAGCCGGACTATATACTTTGGCTGGACTATTGGACTATGAAGATACAAGATTGAAGATTTCGTCCTGTGCCTGGATGGGACTCTCCTTTGCGTGGAAGGCAAGCTTGGCAATTCGGATATGTAGATCTTCTTCTCTATAACCGACTCTGTGTAACCCTAGCCCCCTCCGGTGTCTATATAAACCGGAGGGTTTAGTCCGTAGGACAACAACAATCATAATCATAGGCTAGCTTCTAGGGTTTAGCCTCTACAATCTCGTGGTAGATCAACTCTTGTAATACTCATATCATCAAGATCAATCAAGCAGGAAGTAGGGTATTACCTCCGTCGAGAGGGCCCGAACCTGGGTAAACATCGTGTCCCCCGCCTCCTGTTACCATTAGCCTTAGACGCACAGTTCGGGACCCCCTACCCGAGATCCGTCGGTTTTGACACCAACATTGGTGCTTTCATTGAGAGTTCCACTGTGCCTTCGCGATAAGGCTTGATGGCTCCTTCAATCATCTTCAATGACGTAGTCTAGGGGGAGGTTTTCCTTCCCGGACAGATCTTCGTATTCGGCGGCTTCGTACTGCGGGCCAACTCGCTTGGCCATTTGGAGTAGATCGATAGCTATGCCCCTGGCCATGAGGTCAGGTTTGGAAGCTTGAACTATACTGCCGACATCCACGGAGACTTGATCTTCGACGGATTCGAGCCCATGTCAGGTGCGCCGAACAGTCACGACGAGCATGACTTAGATCTGCCATCGGACAGTGTTCGGGAGATCGCGCCTGCAGCGGGCCTGGGAATCAATCCGGAGCAGATTGTGCCATCCAAGGACGGGTGGATGGACCCCGCCACGGAGGCCGCACACTCATCGGCCTTGGAGCCGAACACTGACCCCACCTCCTGTGAGGCCGGTATCATCGGACCCTCGGACTCGTCTCCGGCTACAGGATCCGAACCGCGTACATCCGTGCCTATCGAATCTGATTGGGCACCGGTCATGGAGTTCACCTCCGCGGATATCTTTCAGCACTCACCCTTGGGTGATGTGCTAAATTCATTAAGGTCTCTCTCCTTGTCAGGATACTCTTGGCCGAACTATGTCCGGCTCGAGTGGGAAGCGGACGACAAAGAAATTCGTTCCCCACCCACCACCCACTTAATAGCCACTGTCGATGACTTAACCGAAGTGCTTGACTTCAACTCCGAAGACATCGACGGTATGGATGATGATGCAGGAGAATAACAGGAACCGCCGAATATAGGGCGCTGGACAGCCACCTCATCATATGATATATACATGGTGGACACCTCCAAAGAAAGCAATGGCGATGAGGCAACGGAAGATAATCCCCTGGAGAAGCAATCTAGGCACCAGCGTCATAGGCACCGCTCCAAGCCCCGCCATAGCAAAAATAGTGATACCAACATAAGAGATGGTAACAATCCAGATGGTGCCGAAGACAAAAACAATCCTGCCCAGCCAGGCTTCGAGCAAGGCCGAGCAAGAAGATGGGCAAGCTAGCCCTAAGGAACAGGCGACACATGGAGAATCAAAGGATGATAATTACATGCCTCTCTCCGAAGACGAAGTGAGCCTTGGCGATGAAGAATTCATCGTGCCTGAGGATCCCAACGAGCAGGAGCTCTTCAAGCGCCGGCTTATAGCCACTGCAAAAAGCCTGAAGAAAAAAGCAGCAACAGCTTCAAGCTGATCAAGAACTGCTAACCGATAGATGGACGGAGGTCCTGGCTGCCGAGGAATACGGACTCGAGCGCCCTACGAAAAGTTACGCAAAGCACAGGTTGCTACCTCAACTCGAGGAGGAGGCGTTAAAACCCACACTACCAGCGCACAATGCTGACCGGTCACCCCGTGGCTGAGACAAAGCGGCATACCATCCCGAAGTCCAGCCCACACCCCGACGCCAAACAAGCAAAAACACAAAGGTCGGGGGCTCCACGCATGACCTGCGAGACAAATTGAAAAACGAAGCAGGACAGTCAAGATCGATCTACAGATCACGGGGGCACGCCCCAACGCGTGACGTTGACCATCACGCTAGATACACCAACAAATCCGGCCGGACTGAATACAATGTAGCCCGGCACAGAGGCGCCGCACACCCCCAATGCTTCACTGATGAAGTAATGGATCATGAATTCCTAGAAGGGTTTAAACCCGTGAACATTGAATCATATGATGGTACTATAGACCCCGTGGTATGGATAGAAGATTTCTTCCTCCATATTCACATGGCCCGCGGAGATGATCTACACGCCATCAAGTACCTCCCACTAAAACTCAAGGGACCGGCTCGGCATTGGCTGAATAGCTTGCCGGCAAACTCCATCAGGAGTTGGGAGAACCTGGCAGACGCATTCCTTGACAACTTCCAGGGCACTTATGTGCGACCACCGGATGCTGATGACCTAAGTCACATAACCCAACAGCCTGGAGAGTCAGCCAGGAAATTTTGGACCCGGTTCCTAACTAAAAAGAACCAAATTGTCGACTGTCCGGATGCCGAAGCCCTAGCGGCCTTTAAGCATAACATCCGTGACGAGTGGCTTGCCCGACATCTCGGACAAGAAAAGCCAAAGTCCATGGCAGCCCTCACAACACTCATGACCCGCTTTTGTGTGGGCGGGGATAGCTGGTTGGCTCGTAGCAACAACATAGCAAGCAATCCTGGCACATCAAAAGCCAGGGATAGCAACGACAAACCACGGCGCAACAAACACAAGCGCCGCAAAAATGGTGATAGTGCCGAAGACACGGCAGTCAATGCCGGATTCCGTGGCTCCAAGTCCGATCAGCGGAAAAAGCCATTCAACAAAAACAATTTAGGCATGTCCAGTTTGGACCGCATACTCGACCGTCCATGCCAAATTCATGGCACCCCAGGAACACCAGCCAATCATACCAACAGAGAATGCTGGGTCTTCAGACAAGCCGGTAGGTTAGGTGCCGAAAACAAGGGTAAGGGGTCCCAAAGCGATGATGACAACGTGGAGCCCCGATCACCGAACACAGGAGGACAGAAGAAATTCCCTCCCTAGGTGAAAATGGTGAATATGATATACGCAACCCATATTCCCAAGCGGGAACAGAAGCGTGCACTAAGGGACATCAATGCGATGGAGCCAGTCGCCCCAAAGTTCAACCCATGGTCCTCCTGTCCGATCACTTTCGATCGCAGGGACCATCCTACCAGTATCCGTCATGGCGGTTCGGCCACATTGGTCCTCGACCCCATCATCGACAGATTCCATCTCACACGAGTCCTCATGGATAGTGGCAGCAGCCTGAACCTGCTCTATCAGGATACAGTGCGCAAAATGGGCATCGACCCCTCAAGGATCAAGCCCACAAAAACCACCTTCAAAGGTGTCATACCAGGTGTGGAGGCCTGTTGCACGGGCTCAATCACACTGAAAGTGGTCTTCGGATCTCCGGACAGTTACCATACTAAAGAGTTAGTCTTTGACATCGTCCCCTTTTGCAGTGACTATCAGGCATTGCTCGGACGAACCATGTTTGCTCAGTTCAACGTGGTGCCACATTATGCCTACTGTAAACTCAAGATGCCTGGTCCGCGCGGCGTCATCACGGTTAATGGCGCGGCCAAGCTCCCGGACACCGCTAAAGAGTCCGAACTACTGCGCGGCAGGATAGCCCGGCTCGCCCTGAGCTTAATTAAAAACACTCCAGCAAAAAGTTAGACAAGCCACATACCGCGGCTCAATCGCTCTGTGGCACAAAACCATTTCTTACATTTTCTTTGCAGGTTCACCTTCGCGTAGGCCAGGACGGATGGCGTGAAGACAGTTCGAGCGCGTAAGGGAATCTCTAGATATTCCCCTCTATGATCATCCGACCACACTCCGGATCCGCATACACCTTCCTCCCACCTGGTCTCAGCAGGTCCCGCAGTCATATCCCTTTTTATCACATTACCTGTACTCATACGCATTGACGTATTATTCAAATACAACATGTGGGTTTATATGATGCTCGTCTACTGCTATTTCTTATTAAAACTATTTTGTTAAAAGTCAGTTGCATATCACGATATGCCTTAATATGCTAGGGGCTTCATTATACCCATACTATGGCAAAAAAGTCCGAACACCTTCACGGCAGTTCGGCACCCCGAACTTATAGCATTATATGCATCAGCTCCGAATCATGTCTTGGGTCAATAGTTGGGTTTGCCCGGCTCCTATGTTTTGGTACCTTATGTTCCGCTATATCGGCTAAGGTAGCACAGGGAGCACTACTGCGATTGTGTCCCGGTTCTTCCGGATGAGCACCTCAGTAGAGAAAGCCGAAAATTGACTGTCATGATGCAGCGAGAGTTGGTCAGCTGTTCGAGTGGTTGTAAAATCTTTAAGGATTTCTTCCGCATAATGCCATAACCAGTGCAGCGTGCGATGGATCGGCTTTTCTTCCGGCCAGGCGCTTATAGAGCCCCTCGTGCGGTCTTCCGAACACCAGGGGCTGCGCCTACCTTCCTTTTAAAACTCCTATGGCTAAGTGAGAGTGATAAAGCCATATAGTCTGATTGCCTAGTTCACTGTAATGAACACCTCCTTCAAGGACCCAAAACTGGGATAAAGAGTGCTCAGGTTTATCCCGAACACCCCCATACTTACTACGTGGGGGCAGAAGCTGACGACTGGCCAACTCTTAGGATTAGTAAATAAAACGGCCGCACAGGAGGAAAAACTTTCAAACAACAAGCAATAAATAATAGAAATGACCTTGTTCAAACATTACAAAGGACAAACATGACCGTATTCATGGAAATATAATGTCCTTGGTGCATTGCTCCGTCGCAAGGCGGGCTCCTTTGAAGACACCTTCATAATACAGCTCGGGCTTGCGGTGCTCCTTTCCCTCCGGCGGTCCCTCGGTCATCAGCTTCTCCGCATCCATCTTCTCCCAATGCACCTTTGCGCGGGCGAAGGCCATTCACGCACCTTCTATGCAGACCGACCGCTTGATGACTTCGAGTCGAGGGCAGGCACTCACAAGCTGCTTCACGAGTCCAAAGTAACTGCTCGGAATCGGCTTGGCGGGCCACAGTCGGATAATTAAATCCTTCATGGCTAGCTCAGCCACCTTATGCAGTTTGATCAGCTGCTTCAGTTGATCGGAAAAAGGCACCGGATAATTCGGTGCCAGATACTGCATCCAGAAGAGCTTATCCGCAGTATACCTCTCTTCGGCTCGGTAGAATTGGCGGCATCAGATATGGTGCGCGGCAGCTCTGCAAATACCCCTGGGGAAATCAGAATTCAAACTATCAACTTGATTTTCTCCTTTCAACTACCCACTTTGTATAGAAAAAGCCTTACCGGCCGCAGTCTTCCTTGCCTCCTAGATTTCCTTCAGGGCACCTTGGGCTTCCCCCCGGGCATCACTTGCGGCTTGGCGAGCCTGGGAGAGTTTGGATTCTTTCCTTGATAAACTCTGCTCCAAGATCTCGCATTTCTTCACGGCTTCTTGAAGCTCTCGCTCAGCCTCAATAACCCTGGCCTCGTGCTTCTCACAGAGAGCCTGCTCTACGGCTACCTTCTTCTTGGCTTCGGCCACAGCCTTTTTAAGAGCCTCAATTTCGCCCGTCGCCCCTAGAGCACATCATAAAAATATTTTCATCATGCACACTTATTCATTTGTGCTAAATAAACAAGGTTTCTGCATACCTTAGTTATCCTCCAACTGTTTCTGCACTCGGCCAAGTTCTCCTTCGGCCCACTCCAGACAATGCCTCAGTCTGGATACTTCCACAGCATGAGAGGCGACAGATGCTACAGACGCCTGCTTATTAAAAGGAGATAGATGTCATCAAGTAAGTCTCCTGCGAACATAAAATTTGATCCTCTGTCCGGTTCTTTCTTTCACCGAACAGTGTATCAGGGGCTGCTATCTATATCATGACACTCTTCCAAACCTCATAAAACATACCTCAAAGCCTCTCATGAGGCTGATACAGGATTCATTCAGTCCACTCTCAACAGACTGAATCTTTTCAATCACTGCACCCATAAGGGCACGGTGTTCATCAACGATGGAGGCGCTCTTCAGCGCCGCAAATAAAGCATCTGGCGCCTCTGGTTGGACAGAGGTTGCCGGCGGAACAGACACACCCCCTCCAGCCGACGGAGGCCGTCTGCCTGATTCTAGGGCATTATGGATATCTGAAACCATGTCCGGCTGGAGGCCGGATTCAAGACGACCCCCGCCATCGACATCCACGGGAGCCTTCTCTCCCGTGTGTCTGGACCCTGAGGTTTGGCCTCCTAGCACTGCCTTTGCGGTCTCCCCCCCCCCCTCCGTGGCCCGACTCCTCCTGGGACGAAACCTCGATGTCATTCACATGTCTGGGGGAGGGGCCTTCGGGGGTGTCCCTCTCCATAGCATCCAAACCCAGCAAATCCTCCGATGAGGATTGATCGGCGCGGGACCTCGCAGGACTGTAAAAAGTATGGCTCATATTAAAATGTTATGCCACGACAAGTCTGGACGCATAAGCATGTTTAGATTTTATACTCACGAGTTCACCAGGGGCTGGGCCCTGGGATCCCACTCCGGGCTGCTATCGGCGGCGGTAGTGGACTCCTCTAGAAGGGGAGTTTTACCCTTTTAGGCGACTCGGCCTCCAAAGATGTGGAGGCCGTCCTTTTCTTTCTTCCCCCACGGGGGATTCATGTCCCTCCTCCTCCTCGTCCTCTTCGGAGGAAGAATGGGCATTGGAGTCTGTGTCCGAAGCACCACGGCGACGGAGGCCGCCCCTGGTCTTCTTGGCCTCCTTTTCGACCTTCTCCTTTGGTGCCTTGTAAGGCGCCGGGACTAGCATCTTCATCAGAAGTGGGCCGGTCGGTTCTTCTGGCAACGGGGCCGGATAGTAGATCCACCCCGCCTTCTTCGCCCAGCCCTAGGAAATTTGTGGGGAACACATTAAGCATTTTCCAATGGATATGCAGATAAAACATATGAATTGGCAACATACAATTACTTACCGAACTTGCAGGGCGAGACAGTTGGTACCCGCGTTCCTCGGCGGAGTCCGGCCACGATTTGCCGGACTTGAAAACACCTTCCAGATGTCCTTATGCGAGGAGCCAAAGAGCTCTAGCAAGGTCTGTTGCTTGGCCGGGTCGAACTCCCATAAATTGCAAGCCCGGTGTTGACAAGGTAGAATCCGGCAAACTAACATCACCTGGACTACATTGGCAAGCTTGATGTTCTTGTCTTCCATGTCCTGGACGCGCGTTTGGAGCGCCGATAGTTCGTCAGACGAAGCCCAGTCCAGGCCCTTCTTGGGCCAGGACGTAAGTCGCGGGGGGGCTCCGGATCTGAACTCCGGAGCGGCGGCCCATTCCTTGCCACGCAGCTCGGTGATGTAAAACCACTGTTGCTGCCACTCCTTGACGGAATCATTGAAAGTACCTGTTGGCCATGTAACGTTGGGCATCTTGCTCACCATGACGCCTCCGCACTCAGCATGCTCGCCGCTCACTACCTTGGGCTTCACATTAAAGACTTTCAGCCATAAGCCGAAATGTGGCGGGATGCGGAGGAAGGCCTCGCACACGACGATGAATGTCGAGATGTTGAGGATGGAATTGGGGGATAGATCGTGAAAATCAATCCCATAATAATACATGATGCCGCGAACGAAGGGGTGAAGGGGAAACCCTAGCCCGCGGATGAAATGAGGGAGGAATACCACCCTCTCATGGGGTTCCGAAGTAGGGACGATCTGTCCCGCCGTCGGGAGACGGTGGCCGATTCTTTTGGCCAAATACCTGCCCCCCTGTTAGGGAACATAGTAATTTCAAAAAAATTCCTACGCACACGCAAGATCATGGTGATGCATAGCAACGAGAGGGGAGAGTGTTCGTCCACGTACCCTCGTAGACCGTAAGCGGAAGCGTTATGACAACGCGGTTGATGTAGTCGTACGTCTTCACAATCCGACCGATCCAAGCACCGAACGTACGGCACCTCCGAGTTCAGCACACGTTCAGCTCGATGACGATCCCCGGGCTCCGATCCAGCAAAGCGTCGGGGATGAGTTCCGTCAGCACGATGGCGTGGTGACGATGATGATGTTCTACCGGCGCAGGGCTTCGCCTAAACTCCACGACGATATGACCGAGGTGGAATATGGTGGAAGGGGGCACCGCACACGGCTAAGGAACGATCCGTAGATCAACTTGTGTGTCTATGGGGTGCCCCCTGCCCCCGTATATATAGGAGGGAGGGGGGAGGCCGGCCGGCCCTTGTTGGGCGCGCCAGGAGGAGGAGTCCTCCTCCTAGTAGGAGTAGGACTCCTCCTTTCCTACTCCTACTAGGAGGGGAAGGAAGGGGGAGAGGAGGGGAAGGAAAGAGGGGGGCGCCACCCCCCCCCCCTCCTAGTCCAATTCGGACCAGAGGGAGAGGGGGCGCGCGGCCCTTCCTGGCCGCCCCTCTCTCTTCCCACCAAGGCCCATGTGGCCCATTAACTCTCCGGGGGGGTTCCGATAACCCTCCGGCACTCCGGTTTTCTCCGAAATCACCCGGAACACTTCCGGTGTCGGAATATAGTCGTCCAATACATCAATCTTTATGTCTCGACCATTTCGAGACTCCTCGTCATGTCCGTGATCACATCCGGGACTCCGAACAAACTTCGGTACATCAAAACTTGTAAACTCATAATAAAACTGTCATCGTAACGTTAAGCGTGCGGACCCTACGGGTTCGAGAACTATGTAGACATGACCTAGAACTATTCTCGGTCAATAACCAATAGCGGAACCTGGATGCCCATATTGGTTCCTACATATTCTACGAAGATCTTTATCGGTCAAACCGCATAACAGCATACGTTGTTCCCTTTGTCATCGGTATGTTACTTGCCCGAGATTTGATCGTCGGTATCCAATACCTAGTTCAATCTCGTTACCGGAAAGTCTCTTTACTCGTTCTGTAACACATCATCTTATAACTAACTCATTAGTTACAATGCTTGCAAGGCTTAGGTGATGAGTATTACCGAGAGGGCCCAGAGATACCTCTCCGACAATCGGAGTGACAAAACCTAATCTCGAATTATGCCAACCCAACATGTACCTTCGGAAACACCTGTAGATCACCTTTATAATCACCCAGTTATGTTGTGACGTTTGGTATCACACAAAGTGTTCTTCCGGTAAACGTGAGTTGCACAATCTCATAGTTGCAGGAACTTTGTATAAGTCATGAAGAAAGCAATAGCAACATACTAAACGATCAAGTGCTAGGATAACGGAATGGGTCATGTCAATCACATCATTCTCCTAATGATGTGATCCCATTAATCAAATGACAACACATGTCTATGGTTAGGAAACATAACCATCTTTGATTAATGAGCTAGTCAAGTAGAGGCATACTAGTGACTTTATGTTTGTCTATGTATTCACACGTGTATCATGTTTCCGGTTAATACAATTCTAGCATGAACAATAAACATTTATCATGATATGAGGAAATAAATAATAACTTTATTATTGCCTCTAGGGCATATTTCCTTCAGTCTCCCACTTGCACTAGAGTCAATAATCTAGATTACATAGTAATGATTCTAACACCCATGGAGTCTTGGTGCTGATCATCTTTTGCTCGTGAGAGAGGCTTAGTCAATGGGTCTGCAACATTCAGATCCGTATGTATCTTGCATATCTCTATGTCTCCCACTTGGACTTGGTCCCGAATGGAATTGAAGCGTCTCTTGATGTGCTTGGTCCTCTTGTGAAATCTGGATTCCTTTGCCAAGGCAATTGCACCAGTATTGTCACAGAAGATCTTCATTGGTCCCGATGCACTAGGTATGACACCTAGATTGGAAATGAACTCCTTCATCCAGACTCCTTCATTTGCTGCTTCCGAAGCAGCTATGTACTCCGCTTCACATGTAGATCCCGCTACGACGCTTTGTTTAGAACTGCACCAACTTACAGCTCCACCGTTTAATAAAAACACGTATCCGGTTTGCGATTTAGAATCGCCCGGATCAGTGTCAAAGCTTGCATCGACGTAACCGTTTACGACTAGCTCTTTGTCACCTCCATATACGAGAAACATATCCTTAGTCCTTTTCAGGTATTTCAGGATGTTCTTGACCGCTGTCCAGTGATCCACTCCTGGATTCCTTTGGTACCTTCCTGCCAAGCTTATTGCTAAGCATACGTCAGGTCTGGTACACAGCATTGCATACATGATAGAGCCTATGGCTGAAGCATAGGGAACATTTTTCATTTTCTCTCTATCTTCTGCTGTGGTCGGGCATTGAGTTTGACTCAACTTCACACCTTGTAGCACAGGCAAGAATCCTTTCTTTGCCTGATCCATTTTGAACTTTTTCAAAATTTTGTCAAGGTATGTGCTTTGTGAAAGTCCTATTAAGCATCTTGATCTATCTCTATAGATCTTGATGCCCAATATGTAAGCAGCTTCACCGAGGTCTTTCATTGAAAAACTTTTATTCAAGTATCCTTTTATGCTATCCAGAAATTCTATATCATTTCCAATTAATAATATGTCATCTACATATAAAATTAGAAATGCTACAGATCTCCCACTCACTTTCTTGTAAATACAGGCTTCTCCAAAGGTCTGTATAAAACCATATGCTTTGATCACACTATCAAAGCGTTTATTCCAACTCCGAGATGCTTGCACCAGTCCATAAATGGAACGCTGGAGCTTGCACACTTTGTCAGCACCTTTTGGATCAACAAAACCTTCTGGCTGCATCATATACAACTCTTCTTCTAGAAATCCATTCAAGAATGCAGTCTTGACATCCATTTGCCAAATTTCATAATCATGAAATGCAGCAATAGCTAACATGATTCGGACGGACTTAAGCATCGCTACGGGTGAGAAAGTCTCATCGTAGTCAACCCCTTGAAGTTGTCGAAAACCTTTTGCAACAAGTTGAGCTTTATAGACAGTTATATTACCATCAGCGTCAGTCTTCTTAAAAATCCATTTATTCTCAATGGCTTGCCGATCATCGGGCAAGTCAACCAAAGTCCATACTTTGTTTTCATACATGGATCCCATCTCAGATTTCATGGCTTCTAGCCGTTTTGCGGAATCCGGGCTCATCATCGCTTCCTCATAGTTTGTAGGTTCATCATGGTCAAGTAGCATGACTTCCAGAATAGGATTACCGTACCACTCTGGTGCGGATCTTACTCTGGTAGACCTACGAGGTTCAGTAGAAACTTGATCTGAAGTTTCATGATCATTATCATTAGCTTCCTCACTAATTGGTGTAGTTGTCACAGGAACTGGTTCTCGTGATGAACTACTTTCCAATAAGGGAGTAGATACAGTTATCTCATCAAGTTCTACTTTCCTCCCACTCACTTCTTTCGAGAGAAACTCCTTCTCTAGAAAGGATCCATTCTTAGCAACGAATGTCTTGCGTTCGGATCTATGATAGAAGGTGTACCCAATAGTCTCTTTTGGGTATCCTATGAAGACACATTTCTCCGATTTAGGTTCGAGCTTATCTGGTTGAAGTTTCTTCACATAAGCATCGCAGCCCCAAACTTTAAGAAACGACAACTTTGGTTTCTTGCCAAACCACAGTTCATAAGGCGTCGTCTCAACGGATTTTGATGGTGCCCTATTTAACGTGAATGCGGCCGTCTCTAAAGCATAACCCCAAAACGATAGCGGTAAATCAGTAAGAGACATCATAGATCGCACCATATCAAGTAAAGTACGATTACGACGTTCGGACACACCATTTCGTTGTGGTGTTCCAGGTGGCGTGAGTTGCGAAACTATTCCACATTGTTTCAAGTGTAGGCCAAACTCATAACTCAAATACTCTCCTCCATGATTAGATCGTAGAAATTTTATTTTCTTGTTATGATGATTTTCCACTTCACTCTGAAATTCTTTGAACTTTTCAAATGTTTCAGACTTGTGTTTCATCAAGTAGATATACCCATATCTGCTCAAATCATCTGTGAAGGTGAGAAAATAACGATACCCGCCACGAGCCTCAACATTCATTGGGCCACAAACATCAGTATGTATGATTTCCAACAAATCAGTTGCTCGCTCCATAGTTTCGGAGAACGGCGTTTTAGTCATCTTGCCCATAAGGCACGGTTCGCAAGTACCAAGTGATTCATAATCAAGTGATTCCAAAAGTCCATCAGTATGGAGTTTCTTCATGCGCTTTACACCGATATGACCCAAACGGCAGTGCCACAAATAAGTTGCACTATCATTATTAACTCTACATCTTTTGGTTTCAACACTATGAATATGTGTATCACTACTATCGATATTTAATAAAAATAGACCACTCTTCAAGGGTTCATGACCATAAAAGATATTACTCATATAAATAGAACAACCATTATTCTCTGATTTAAATGAATAACCGTCTCGCATCAAACAAGATCCAGATATAATGTTCATGCTCAACGCTGGCACCAAATAACATTTATTTAGGTCTAAAACTAATCCAGAAGGTAGATGTAGAGGTAGCGTGCCGACCGCGATCACATCGACTTTGGAACCGTTTCCCACGCGCATCGTCACCTCGTCCTTAGCCAGTGCTCGCTTATTCCGTAGTCCCTGTTTCGAGTTGCAAATATTAGCAACAGAACCAGTATCAAATAACCAGGTGCTACTACGAGCTCTAGTTAGGTACACATCAATAACATGTATATCACATATACCTTTGTTCACTTTGCCATCCTTCTTATCCGCCAAATACTTGGGGCAGTTCCGCTTCCAGTGACTAGTCTGCTTGCAGTAGAAGCACTCAGTTTCAGGCTTAGGTCCAGACTTGGGTTTCTTCTCTTGAGCAGCAACTTGCTTGCTATTCTTCTTGAAGTTCCCCGTCTTCTTCCCTTTGCCTTTTTTCTTGAAACTAGTGGTCTTGTTGACCATCAACACTTGATGCTCCTTCTTGACTTCTACCTCCGCAGCTTTTAGCATTGCGAAGAGCTCGGGAATAGTCTTGTTCATCCCTTGCATATTATAGTTCATCACAAAGCTCTTGTAGCTTGGTGGCAGTGATTGGAGAATTCTGTCAATGACGCTATCATCCGGAAGATTAACTCCCAGTTGAATCAAGTGATTATTATACCCAGACATTTTGAGTATATGTTCACTGACAGAACTATTCTCCTCCATCTTGCAGCTGTAGAACTTATTGGAGACTTCATATCTCTCAATCCGGGCATTTGCTTGAAATATTAACTTCAACTCCTGGAACATCTCATATGCTCCATGACGTTCAAAACGTCGTTGAAGACCCGGTTCTAAGCCGTAAAGCATGGCACACTGAACTATAGAGTAGTCATCAGCTTTGCTCTGCCAGACGTTCTTAACGTCGTCAGTTGCATCAGCAGCAGGCCTGGCACCCAGCGGTGCTTCCAGGATGTAACTTTTCTGTGCAGCAATGAGGATAATCCTCAGGTTACGGACCCAGTCCGTGTAATTGCTACCATCATCTTTCAACTTTGCTTTCTCAAGGAACGCATTAGAATTCAACGGAACAACAGCACGAGCCATCTATCTACAAACAAACAAAGACAAGCAAAATACTATCAGGTACTAAGTTCATGATAAAATTTAAGTTCAATTAATCATATTACTTAAGAACTCCCACTTAGACAGACATCTCTCTAGTCATCTAAGTGATCACGTGATCCAAATCAACTAAACCATAACCGGTCATCACGTGAGATGGAGTAGTTTTCAATGGTGAACATCACTATGTTGATCATATCTACTATATGATTCACGCTCGACCTTTCGGTCTCCGTGTTCCGAGGCCATATCTGCATATGCTAGGCTCGTCAAGTTTAACCTGAGTATTCTGCGTGTGCAAAACTGGCTTGCACCCGTTGTAGATGGACGTAGAGCTTATCACACCCGATCATCACGTGGTGTCTGGGCACGACGAACTTTGGCAACGGTGCATACTCAGGGAGAACACTTCTTGATAATTTTAGTGAGAGATCATCTTAAAATGCTACCGTCAATCAAAGCAAGATAAGATGCATAAAGGATAAACATCACATGCAATCAATATAAGTGATATGATATGGCCATCATCATCTTGTGCTTGTGATCTCCATCTCCGAAGCACCGTCATGATCACCATCATCACCGGCGCGACACCTTGATCTTCATCGTAGCATCGTTGTCGTCTCGCCAACTATTGCTTCTACGACTATCGCTACCGCTTAGTGATAAAGTAAAGCAATTACAGGGCGTTTGCATTTCATACAATAAAGCGACAACCATATGGCTCCTGCCAGTTGCCGATAACTTTGGTTACAAAACATGATCATCTCATACAATAAAATATAGCATCACGTCTTGACCATATCACATCACAACATGCCCTGCAAAAACAAGTTAGACGTCCTCTACTTTGTTGTTGCAAATTTTACGTGGCTGCTACGGGCTTAGCAAGAACCGTTCTTACCTACGCATCAAAACCACAATGATAGTTCGTCAAGTTAGTGCTGTTTTAACCTTCGCAAGGACCGGACGTAGCCACACTCGATTCAGCTAAAGTGAGAGAGACAGACACCCGCCAACCACCTTTAAGCACAAGTGCTCGCAACGGTGAAACCAGTCTCGCGTAAGCGTACGCGTAATGTCGGTCCGGGCCGCTTCATCTCACAATACCGCCGAACCAAAGTATGACATGCTGGTAAGCAGTATGACTTGTATCGCCCACAACTCACTTGTGTTCTACTCGTGCATATGACATCTACGCATAAAACCAGGCTCGGATGCCACTGTTAGGGAATGTAGTAATTTCAAAAAATTTCCTACGCACACGCAAGATCATGGTGATGCATAGCAACAAGAGGGGAGAGTGTTCGTCCATGTACCCTCGTAGACCGTAAGCGGAAGCGTTATGACAACATGGTTGATGTAGTCGTACGTCTTCACGATCCGACCGATCCAAGCACCGAACGTACGGCACCTCCGAGTTCAGCACACGTTCAGCTCGATGACGATCACCGGGCTCCGATCCAGCAAAGCGTCGGGGATGAGTTCCGTCAGCACGACGGCGTGGTGACGATGATGATGTTCTACTGGCGCAGGGTGTGACACTCTAAAATTTTTATTTGGTTTTTATCAAAAACTTTGTGGTTTTTGAGGAGAGGCTATTTAAAATTTTGCTTTTTCAAAAAAAAAACCTTCCACTTAGAAACTTCCTTTGCCTTGGCAAGGATTTTATTTTTTTCAAACCTTGGTGTTTGATCTTTTGAAACTTCTTCTCTATTGGTTCTCTCAAATTTTAATTTTTGAGTTTAAATTATTTTTCTTTTAAAATAAAGCTCTATGAAAATTTGGGATTTCCATATCTTGGAACCATCCTTGACTTGGCACTCTTGCCCATGTGATAAAACCTCTCCAAAACCTCCCCTACACCTTGTGATCAACCCAAGTTCTCTGTCCCAACTAATCCAAACAAGTTTTGGATTTTATTCTAATTATTTTCCCTCTCAAATCAATTCTGAAAATTATTTGGAGCCTTAGTGATTTTCAAAGCAAGTACTCTTTTTCATTTGAGTTTTGACCTCACACCAACTCCCCTGGATAGCCCTTTGTACCCACAACTCAGAACCATCTTGATCCACTCCTTCTCTTTTCAAAATTTTCAAAATTCAGTCTCTGCAAGTTTGGACCAGATTTGCCAAATTTGATGAAATTCATATCTACACTCCCCCAAAAATTCCACCAAAATTTAGGCAACCTATTTGAGCAATGAGAAGCCACTCCACCAAGTATCAGCTCAAGGAAAAATCACCAGAGGCCAATTTCATTCTGTCGAACACCTTGCAAGCACTGCTGCTGTTCAAAATTCAGAAACATTCAGAGTTTAGTGTTGATCTTCGACAGAGTTTCAGTCACGCGGCCACAGTGCACTTGGCGCGTTGCACGCGGCTCTTTCTCCCTGGCCAGCACCCCCGCACGCGCGCTTGGCGTCTTCCCGGCGTCGGTGGCGCCCCTGGCCGCCCGCACCGGCGTGTCTTGCGGCGGCCGAGACCCCGTTACAGCCGTCAGGGGGCAAGAACGGCGGCTCAACGCCGTTCCGCGCCGCCCATCGCTCCCTGGCTCTCCGCGTGGCCTCATGCACGCCAGCGCACGCCCATGCACCGCCACCGCGACCGGCAAGCACAGGACGCGCTCCCTGCCGCCGACGGGCCCGCGCCGCCCCGTTCTGTCGAACTCCCTCCTAAGCACCAATCTCCAGCTCGATTAGCACCAAAACGGACCCAGTAGACTCCCACGACGGCGCTCGACTCCCTAATCACCCCCGACCAAGCACTGCGCCGCCGTAATCGCTCGCCGGAGACCCCGTTCACGGCAACCGCCTCGGGCCGCCTATAAAAAGGGCCCCCGAGCTCAACCTCGTGCTCGCCTCATCCCCACACCTCACCAACGCCACGCCAGGCCACTAGGGGGACCCCGAGGAGGTCTTCCCCCTCAACTCCGGCCGCCCCGATCCGCCTTGGCCGCCACCTCGATTCGCTCCAGTGAGGCCGTCTCCGGCGCCAAAACCCCGTTCGTTACCCTCTCTAGCTACCAGGAGCATAACCCCCTCCTCAATTTGATCACTGCAGCTCTCTCCGACGAAATCCGCAACCACCCGAACCGCCGTCCGCCGGAGCAAAGCTCGCCGTCGACGTGGGGCTCGCCGACCGCCACCACCACCACCAACCGACGCGGAAGGGTGCCCTGAACACGGAGGTACCCTCCAATCTCTCTGCCTCGCCGTGGATCGCCGCCGGCGACCACCGCGGCTCTCGGGCACCGGCGAACTCTGCCGCCCCGTTTGAACATTTGAACCTGACGAGTGGGACCCCACCGTCAGCCTCTCTGCCCTTTCTATCGAACCGTTTTCTGGAAGCGCCTTTGGGCAAATACGTCTTTCCTCTGGGCTGGCGTAGTCGCTACCGAAGCGCTTTCTGTTTTTATAAGCTAGCCCCTGGAAATCTTCTGTTTCATTACAGATGAGTCCCTGGACAAAAACCCTTATAACTTTTAAGCAGAAAAGTATTTTTGATTGATTCTTCTTCTGTTCTCTTTAAAATTTTGTCTAGTTTTTTATCAGATTTATTTGAAAATTATTTGAAGTACTTTCTGTGCACTCCTTGGTATTTACGATAGCGCATATGTTTTCTTTATACCGTAGATACCGAAGGAGGTGACGGAGCCGCGAACTTCACCGAGCTAGGCTCCGACTACTCCGAACCAGGCAAGCATGTTTGAACTTTTGATATGATGAGTGTCTTGGCATGTTCTGCATTTAGCTAGTTTCATGGCATGTTGATGAGCATACCGATGAACGTCATTTTATGAAATGTTGAGGTAAGTGAGTTCGATGATCCATAAGTGGATGAATGTGAGTAAGAATGGCCATGTGTTGGCATGAGGATGGGTAAGATGGCAGTGTTGTAGCATGCCAGGCTTATGCTAGACTACGTGAATTCAATGTCAGCTCGTATCACACCAGTTCCTTTCATTCCACCTTCCCTGTACTACCACACGTTTTCCGCAAGGAATATGGTTTAGTAAGTTGTAAACCGCTTTCCTGGTACACACCAAAAAGAGAGGCCGGGATGATGGTTCCATGGCCCTGGATTAAAGCCAGTCATCCGGTCAGGGGGCATGGGTGTTTCCGGTTGGGACCGAGAGGGGGGCACCCCTTAGAGCGCGTAGATATAAATTTGATCCCATGCTATTCGAGATTGTGATCTCCCCGTCTCAAAAGTTTTTCTTGGACGGTGTCTAGGGTGATTCCTAGCATCGAGAGGTAGGATGGGTGTGTACTGGTTAGCTGTGTTTTCTTCCGAAATACCGTAAACGGAACTAGTCCTTCGTGACTACGGAAATCCGTTGGCTGTGGGAATAATTTTGTACAAACTCTGCAGAGTCATATATCCCTCCACGTCATCTATTCCATGTCCAAATTCGTATTATCTTGTCCTAACAATGACAGTGTTGATGACAGAGACTCCGGTGTTTCGCATGAGTGCTAATTCCGGTTAAATGATATTCCTGTGGATGGACTAACCCATTTATTCTTATGAAATAAAAGTTTATTATGATTATTATTTATCTGTCCATAAAAGCCCTTTCTGTGATGTCGCCCCGACGTCCGACTGTGGCATTTCTTTTAAAGCCCTTTTCGTGATGTCGCCCCGACGTCCGACTGTGGCATTTCTTTTAAAAGCCCTTTCTGTGATGTCGCCCCGACGTCCGACTGTGGCATTTCTTTTAAAGCCCTTTTTGTGATGT